>NC_133133.1:119646749-119759859 GCF_048418815.1 Hemitrygon akajei | reverse complement strand
TCAGTCTTCTGATTCTAGAAAACCGTTTGTTGCTAGCCAAGAAATTAAATTGGTCCCTCCATTTAGTGAAACAGAAGTGGAGCGATATTTTCAACATTTTGAAACTATTGCTCGGATGTCAGAGTGGCCGAAAGATAAATGGTCAGTGTTGTTACAGATTGTGATCAAAGGCAAGGCACAACAAGTTTACACAGCTTTAACTGCTGCGCAAGCACTTGATTATGATATTGTGAAGATAAATATTCTCAAAGCGACGAATTAGTCCCAGAGGCGTACAGGGAAAAATTCAGGAGTTTGAAAAAGTCTGTGGAAAAGACTTATGTGGAATTTGCCTATGATAAAGCTATGTGTTTTGAGAGATGGGTTTCTTCTAAAAATGTAAATGAGGACTATGATACATTGAGAGAGCTGATTTTGATGGAGGAATTTAAAAGAAGCATTCCTGTTGAAGTAAGGACCTACTTAAATGAAAGGGATACTGATAAATTGCAGGACTGTGCTAGATTAGCTGATGAGTATGTTTTAATCCATAAGAATAAATTTCCTCAGGGTAGAATTTTCAAGAGGAAAAAATAATATGGAGACTCCAGGTAAATTAGAAATTAAATCAGAGGTTAATGAGAGAGGTAAGGAGGAAGGAAAACCTGTGAAGGAAAAACAGTTTGGTCTTATTTGTAACTATTGTAAGAAGCCTGGCCATGTAATAGCTAACTGTTTCAAATTGAAAAAGAAAGAGAAGGAAGCAGTTCCAGATGCTTGTGTGCAACATACTGAAGCACCTGTAAAGTTACAGGGTTTGGTAAACACAAATGAGGATTTGTTAGAGTCTGACAAAGTTAGAAAGGGATATGATCATTTTATAACAGAAGGGTTTGTATCCTTGAAAGAAGGATCTACTCAGGTGCCAATAAAAATTCTTAGGGATACTGGAGCTTCTCAATCACTGATGTTAGATAGTGTGTTGAAGTTTAATGAAGAGAGTGATACTGGTGAGGTGAATTACATAAGAGGTGTTGGAAGTGATTTTATGCCTGTACATTTACATGAAGTAAATTTAAAGTCAGGGTTAGTTACAGGATTTGTTAAAGTAGGACTACAGCATAGCTTACCTGTGAAGGGTATTTCTTTATTGTTAGGTAATGACTTGGCAGGTGGACAAGTTTTTCCTGAAGTGCATTTGACAATGGAGTCAGAGGTACCTGAGGTGAATTCTAACACAGATTCTTCCTGTGTTGTGACTAGAGCTATGGCTAAAAAAATTGATGTGCAGAATGAGGTTGTTACCCATGACTGTTCAACTCAGGATGTGAGTTTTGAGGATGTGTCAGAGACTTTCTTACCTTCGTTGTTTGAACAAGGTTCTGGGAGTAAGTCTGACTATGAAGATTTATCTCTGTCTCGGAAGGAGATGATGGCAGAGCAGAATAGAGATCCTGAGATTGTAAAATTAAGGGAACAAGCTTTACTAGGTAGTGAAATTGAGAAGGTGTCAGTAGGATATTACTTGGAAAAAGGAGTGTTGATGAGGAAGTGGAGGTCGCCTACAATTCCTGCAAGTGAGGAATGGAATGTTGTTTACCAGGTAGTTGTTCCTAAAGTTTATCGGAATGAGATTTTGACTTTAGCTCATAGTGTGCCTTTAGGTGGACATCAAGGGGAAGGAAAACTGTGGACAAGATTTTAAAACATTTTTACTGGCCTGGTTTAAGAAAAGATGTGGCGATGTTTTGTAAGACGTGCCATACTTGTCAAATTGTGGGTAAACCAAATCAGGTTACACCAGTAGCTCCATTACAACCTATTCCAGCATTCGGTGAACCGTTTTCTAAAGTTATTGTAGATTGTGTTGGTCCCTTACCAAAGACAAAAACTGGTTATCAGTATTTGTTGACTATCATGTGTACTTCGTCTAGGTTTCCAGACGCAGTACCACTTAGGAATATAAAAGCTAAACTGTGACGAAGTCTCTTATAAAATTCTTTACTTATTTTGGATTGCCTAAGGAAATACAAACTGATCAAGGTAGTAATTTTATGTCTGGATTGTTTCAACAGATAGTTTATAATTGGGAGCTAAGCAAATCACTTCGTCTGCATACCATCCAGAATCGCAAGGTGCTTTGGAGAGGTTTCATTCTACTCTCAAGAATATGATTAGGACATATTGTGTGGAAAATGAAAGTGACTGGGATGAGAGTATAATCTTACTTTTATTTGCAGTAAGGGAATCGGTACAGGAATCTTTAGGGTTTAGTCCATTTGAACTTGTGTTTGGGCATAGAGTTAGAGGACCTTTAGCTTTATTGAAGGAACAGTGGATTAGTAAGGAAGTGCATACTAATTTGTTGGACTATGTTTTGAAATTTAAGGACAGGTTACATAAAGCTTGTAGCTTAGCCAAGGAAAATTTAAAGTTGGCTCAGGAGAAAATGAAGACTTGGTATGATAAGGAAGCTAGGATGAGGATGTTTAAGCCTGGAGATAAGGTGTTGGTTCTTTTCCCAGTGCAGACAAATCCTTTACAAGCTAGATTTCATGGACCTTATGAAATTGTGTCTAGAATCAATGATGTGGATTATGTAATAAAAACTCCAGATCGCAGAAGGTCAACACAACTTTGCCACATAAATATGATTAAACCATATTTTGAGAAACAATCTGATACTGTGACTGTTGTGGTTAGTGAGAATGAGTTTGATTTAACTGGGAACATGATAGATGATTCATCTGACTTTCATTCTAAATCTAACATTGTTTCTGTTAGGTTACCTAATTCGACATTTTGGAAAATATGGATGAGAAATTAGCACATTTACAGCTAGAGCAGAAACAACAGATGAAGGAATTGATTTTTAAATATAAGGATTTGTTTCCAGATGTTCCGAGAAGGACTACTATAGCTTCACATGATGTAGATGTTGGAGATGCCAAACCTATTAAACAACATCCATATAGGATGAACATGGAAAAATGTGAACTTGCTGAGAAAGAAATTGAATACATGTTAGACAATGATATTATTAGACATTCTAACTCGAATTGGAGTTTGCCATGTGTTATGGTGCCAAAACCTGATGGTAGTATTAGGTTTTGTACGGACTATAGGAAGGTGAATGCTGTAACGAAGACAGATGCATATCCAATTCCTAGAGTAGATGATTGTGTAGATAAGGTTGGAAAAGCAATGTTCCTTACAAAGATTGATTTATTGAAAGGGTATTGGTGTGTTCCATTAACGGACAGAGGTAGAGAGATTTCTGCATTTGTAACTCCATCTGGGTTATATGAGTATAATGTTCTTCCATTGGGATGAAGAATGCCCCAGGTACTTTCCAGAGGATGATTAATTCTGTGATTCAGGGATTGAAAGATACTGATGCTTATATTGATGATTTAGTGACAGGAAATGATACTTGGGAAGCACACATAATTGCGGTGGAGAAATTGTTTGAAAAGCTTTTAAAAGCTAACTTGACTATTAATTTAGCCAAGAGAGAATTTGGACATGCCACTGTGACTTACCTTGGTTATGTTGTAGGTCAAGGTAAGGTAGCTCCTGTTCAGGCAAAAGTTCAGGCAATTTTAGAGATTCCCACTCCGACGGGGAAAAAAACTCTCAGAAGATTTTTGGGAATGGTAGGATATTATAGAAAATTTTGTAAGAATTTTGCTAATGTTGCCCTTCATTAACTAACCTTCTGCAGAAGAATGTGAAGTTTGTGTGGACAGTGTTTTGTCAGGAAGCATTTGAAAAATTGAAAACAATCATATGTCAACAACCTGTGCTTAAGGCACCTGATTTTGAAAAACCTTTTTCATTAGCTGTGGATGCTAGTGATGAAGCTGCGGGAGCAGTATTGATGCAGAGGAATGAGGGTGATGAGGTTGATCATCCAGTAGCTTACTTTTCTAAGAAATTTAATAAGCATCAAAGAAACTATTCAACAATAGAGAAAGAATTGTTATCTCTTGTTTTAACTTTGGAATATTTTGAGGTATATGTTGGTACAACTCAAAAACCACTTATTGTTTACACTGATCATAATCCGTTAGTTTTTCTGAGTAAGATGAAAAACAAAAACAGAAGATTGTTAAATTGGAGTTGATGTTACAAGTGTACAATATTGTGATAACTCATATTAAAGGTAAAGATAATGTGGTTGCTGATTGTCTATCTCGATGTTAAATGTACAATGTAATTTTTTTTTGGAGTAACACTCCTACTGTATTGTATATTGTGTATGTTATATAATTTATACATTTGTTTTTCTGTAAGTGATTGTTAAAATTTTTGTTCTTGTCAGATCAAAAATGTTTTTTTTGGAGGGAGGTGTTACGTACCCGTGACACGTGACAGTGGTACCCTTGTCACGTGACTGGGGTTGAAGTTATACTGGACATGAGGTAATGGTCTTGTGATGGTGGAGTGATGTCATTTTCCCGCCAGTAGAGGTCATGTGACAGGTTTTTTCTACAGGGTATAAAAGGAAGACCCACCCTGTCAGGTGGGGCAGTTCGTGGCTAGATTTGCCAAGATGACTTCATGTTACTGTGTGATTTAATGTGATGATGCAGTTTAGTTAAAAATGAAGTTTTATATAATGCCTAAAGTTTAAAAGGTCAGAGCTTACGGTTTCTTTGCTGATGGAGAGTGAAGTTTGGAAGATGGACATCGAGAAGAACCGATTTTCGACGGTGGATTGATTTCGACCTTGTTTGATCCTCATTCGGAAGGATTTCGTTGACTATTCTCGCTGTTGATCCCTGGGATGACCGGAAAGGGTTTGAGAATAGTGTGGAAGAGAGGTCAGTCACTTTAAGCCGTTATATTTAATAAAATTCGACATGGGAGTTCGACGCTGGGAATCGAAGGACATCGACGTGGAAGAGAATTTAAATCGTTTTGAAAAGTCTATCCTTTTAAAAGTACCGTGAGCTATTGAACTGTCGGCATACTGTTCTAAAGAACTGTTTTCTTTCAGCATATCGCTTTAAAGAACTGTTTTTTTCAATACCGCTTTAAAGACTGTTTGAGACTGCAACGCTATTAAGAACTGTTTGAACAGCTGCCAGCAGCTGGATTCGGGTTACGTTTGGGTTTGTTTACTTTTGAGGGGGTTTGTTTCAGTGTTTAATAAACATGTTATTGTTGTTATACCCTTGCCTATCTCATCTATATTTATTGTTGCCTGAATACGTAACAGTAGTAATAAATATAGTCTTAATTTATAGTAAACCAGACTCCAGATGTGTTCCATTTTTGCTGGTCCTTTTCAACTTGTCACGGGATTTGTGACAATATTTAGATGATGGTCAAAGATATTGTTCCGGGGGGTTGATTCCTAATGTTTTTTTTTCCTTTTTTTGTAGTTAATGGGGGTTTTCTTACCAGTTAATGGGTTTTCTTCCTTCTTTTTCCTATATATACATACATATATATATATATATATATGTGTGTGTGTGTGTGTGTGTGTGTGTGTGTGGTGTGTGTGTGTGTGTGTGTGTGTGTGTGTGTGTGTGTGTGTGTGTGTGTGTGTGGGTGTGTGTGTGTACATATATATATATATATATATGTTCTTTTCCATTTTTATATTTTACAATCAGCTTTTTTTTCCTTCAGCTTTACTAATTGTATGCATATTAATCTGTTGAAGTTTTGTATCATTTTATAGCTGTAGAATTTTATGTACCAATAAAGATTCTAAAAATGAAAATGAAGTCTGATGTTGTTAGACAAACTTGCAGATCCTGGAAGTAGTGTTTTATCAGATTTATTATTGTTGCCGACACCTGAAAGAATTCAAAAGCAGTCCACAGTAGGAATGAGGAACTGATTCATAGGCATAGGCCAGGTCAAGGAACAAGACATGCAGATCCTTTCCTTCTTGCTTAGCCAACTGGATTTGATGCCATATGACGCAGGTATGTTCAAGGCATCCCGAGAACTCTGCTATGCCAGTCTTTTGGATTGACATATCAATAAAATGGTTTTGTTTCAGATACTTTGTAAGTCTTTGCGACAACATGCTGAAAAAGATCTTGCCTTCTATGTTCAGAAGGTTTATTTGGTGAAACTGTTCAATGGTGGATGAATTCTTTTTTCTTGGGATCAGAACTCCCCACCCCCACTCTTCTCCAGGCTTTGGGGATCACTTCCTTTCCCACACAACCCTCGTGTTTCTCCAGAGAAATTTCAGAACATGTGGGGCATCCTTGTAGACACGATACAGAACACCATTAGGGCTTGGCGCTGATGCTGATGTTGCCTACTTCACTGCCTCTTTCACCTCACTCAACTTGGGATAGCTGATGTTAAATTGATGTTGTGAGGGTGAGATTGGTGGAATGTCAGCTGGGATAAGTATTGGTTCATCCTTTAGCTCATCAGTGTAGATGATTCTCAGATGTCTTTCAATATCTTCGTTTGATACTTTCAAGGATCTGCTTTTCTCTTTTGTGAAAATGCATTTCGCATATTCAAAGGGGTCTTTGTAGAAGTCTGCTGTTCATTTTCCTTCTTGTGTTGATTCCTTAAATTCTCTGCTCTGCGCAGCTTCGAGACCCTTTGTTTTAGGACCTCTTGAAGGAGGTCGATGCCCTCCCTTCTTCCGCTGTTGTTTTTTTCCACGACCTCCTCAGGCCTCTTCTTTCTTGAACAAGTTGTTGAATTTCCTGGAGATGACGGGATTTGGGGGGATAAGGCATAAGGCATATTTTTCCTGCTGACCTGTTCCTTTGCTCCAAATTTCTCTTTTTCATAGCTGTAAATCAGATCACCCATCTTCTCCAACTTCTTTTCTGCTGATCCCTTGATGACACTTAAGATCAGACTCACATCTGTATTGGTGGTTTCCCACTCCTTGCTGTTAGACTTTGGCCACATCACCAATGGCTTACATCGTTGCATGTTCTCAACTTTACCATGTGCCTGGCTGTGTGTTTGACTACTGCTTGTCCCTTTAACTTCTTCCACATCCCGTAGGGTGCTGACACTCTGCGGACTGTGAGTTTCCTCCTACCGCTGAGTTTCATCCGACTGATTTGACCTTCCTCTTAACAGAATCTGGTCAATGCGGGGCCGTGGTTTGAAGATTTTCAAGCACTTCTTCTGTCCTTGATGAATTTTAAGACCACGAGTTAATGTTACTTTAGTCTAGCCACACCTACAGGTCTGCAGAACATATCCAGCTGCTGGTTTCTCAAGAGTATTGCCACTTTCTTGATTCATTGTCATGTCCATGCCACGGTTCGTTAGCGGGAGGTCAGTCAGAGAGTCTTCTTGTGCCCCCGCTCTCGTAGATTCTGGGGGTATATATCTCTTTAAACTTTGCATAGCCAAGTGAGAGTGGTTCTAGTTCCCAGACAAGGTGATGGAGCCTATTGTTATGGGTAGCTAACCCATAACAGCCCCGTTCGAGTTTATTTCCTCCTGTCAGCTGTCTCTCCAGCTGTCACACGGTCTTTCCCTTGTCATCAGCTGCACTTCCTCAGCAGTCACTGGTTTTCGCCCAGAAAATCAGTAGAGCTAATAGGACTTGATGGTTCAATCCCTACAATAAGTCAGCTCTCTCGATGTTGGCAGTAGATTAAACTAAAAAGCAGAACAAAAAAGGTGGTAATTGCTGGGTTACTACATGAGCCACGTGCAAATTTTCATAGGGTCAAGAAGTTTAGAGAGTTAAATGTGTGGCTCAAGGATTGGTGTGGGAGAAGTGGATATGAATTCATGGGAAATTGGCACCAGCATTGGGGTAGGAGGGAGATGTTCCAATGGGACGGGCTACATCTGAACCATGATGGGACCTGGATCCTAGTCAACTGCAGAACTATCGTTATGAATAGTGCTTTAAACTAAATAGTTGGTGGGGGTGGGGGTGGGGGAGGTCAACGGATTGGAGAAGTATGAGAACACATTGGAGAAGTATGCATAAGTGAAAAAAGAAAAATGTGGATAAAGAAAAAGCAAACGATTGAAAGAGAAAAGTAAGAGTGGAGTGAAGAAAAGTGACGTGCATCAGAGTAAAAGATTATAAGATTTTAATAGCACTGAGTGTAAGGACACTATTTGTATGCCCGTAGTATTCAAAACAGGTCAGTGAACATGTGGCACATATCAGTACAAAAGGGTATCTCACAAAACTAAATTATCCATTATTTCCAACACAATTTTCTTTCATTTCACCACATTGTAATACTCTCCGAATACAGTGAGTTCCAGTTTATTTTGATAATCTCCTGTGTGGAAATATATTGAAGGTCTTCCTGAAGTTTATTTAGTCATATCCCCTGTTTCACCCTTAGTTGTGCTGCAAGCTACAACATCAAAACACCAGCAAACAGTTTGTCGATAGTAGCTCAGTTTCATAAATCTCTGTTGAATCCACCCAAATCCACTTATATCACCATAATTTACTGTTTCTGATTCTTTCACAACAGAATCTATTTTCCCAATTAGCAAAGCCAGTCAAGCTTGACTAAGTTTCAATGGCTTCATTCCCTGATATTAAATTGTGCTAAGATATTTGCATTCTATTTTATTTATATTATTATTGAGATACCGCATGAGTGTATGTACAGATATCTGATTTGCTGGTACTGGGAACCATTTAGATACTATAGAATTTTGATTATGAAGTCTTGATATCATTAGCCCTGCTGCCTGTGACTGAATGTTTAACTCTTTGCATAGAAAGGCTAAAATCCATTGGCCTGCTGACTGCTCTCTGCTCTGATTGCGAAAGCCTTCAAAACAGAGAGGGATTCACCTATTTGTTCATTAGTTGCAATTAAAGTCGGTCCCCATGGAGCTGGATTGTGTCAGTGATGTGATCTCTCCTGTATTAATAAGGGTTTCGTTCCATACCTGCTTGCAACAGCATTTCCTCTAGCACCAGCAGAAATTAGTAGCACATGAAGGAGAGAGGGTTAACTCTGAACAGTAGAGTGGAAGAGGAAAGAGATCCATCAGAAAATGGGAACAGATGTGTCAAATATTCCAGGAATGGGGAGAAATGTATTCTGGGCAGCTGACTATATATTCGCAGATGCGGACTGGCTGACACTCGATGACCGGATCTACTATGCACTCGTGACTATTCAACAAATTTACCTTCCCGTTCTTGCTATTGTTGCTGTTCCTGGTGAGTCTCTCAATTCATTGACTAATTCCAAGATGTGCTTAAATGCCTCACTCTTCCTGAGGGGTATTCTCCCTTAGTGTTACAGGTGTTAATTAAGAAAAAGCTTGCGGATCTTGTAAGTTACTCACTTAAAACTGCTACTTTGGGTGTGGGTGTTTCAATAAAGTCACCATTTCCAGTTATTGCAACTGTAAATTTCTATTGTGTTTTAGATACTGTTTTTTCAATATTTGGAAGTTTGTGGACTATTTTCAAGGTATAAACTCTTAATTCCTGTTCACTAACTCCACTCTCTACTGAACAATATCTGTCAGTGAAGAAGATATTTTGTCACTCATATTTCCACTGAAAGTTTAGCCATTTCGTATTGTCTACATTTCCAACAACTCTGGCAGCCATCCCAGTCCGTTCTGGACATGTGTATTGAACTTCTCCAATATTCCATCAACTTCCCTGGCATCTCTTGTTAAGAGGTCTGACAAACAAGAACTCTTCTCAAAATCTGCTGCTTTTCACAAATTTCGATTCAGTGTATCAATTTATCATTCTTAGCGCATTTAGAATTGGAATCATCCTTTCAGAGACCACTTTCCCTATATGTTCACTACAGCTTTATAAATTTCCTGCCTTCATTCATCTCTCCACCTTGCCCTCTGTACTATCTATTTCTCCTTCACTTTAGCTTTCACATTTCTCCATATCTCTGCTTCCCTCCCTCATTCTTTCTCAACCTTGCTCCTAATGTCCCTCATTGCCTCCTCCTCCATCACTCCCTGCCTCCCTCAGTCATACCAAAAAGAGGATAACATACAGCAGAGAAAGGCACACCGCTAAATGTTTAACTGGCATTGAGTAGAAAGTGTTATCTCATCAGGAACTCTGCCTCTCTTCTGCTCTAATGTATTTTGGTCTCCAATATCTGGTTCTGTCAAGAAATCAACTTGACAGATTATACCAAAAGCCCTTATGAATTGGAATTGCATAACATATCATTACTGTACTCTGAACAGAGGAATAAAAATGTTCTTCATCCATTATAAAATCACTGCTCCCTCTTGTTCAACTTCATCTGCATTTTCTCTGAGTGTTTGTTGTGACTGCCGCTGTCCTTGGCTCTGAAATGGATACAGCAGTCAAACCGGTGTTCTCTGGCTTAAAAAAAAAAAAAATTCTTGCATTCACTTCCTAATGCCAGTATGTGAATCTAATGACAAGGGATTGTTTTTACTTTAATGGTGGAATTCAAAAATACACAATGTAAACAAATAGCAGAGAAACTGGTCCCATGGCATACTATATTATGTCAAACTAATTAAACTGAAAAGTAAATGTCAAACCAAACTAATCTCCTCTATCCATATCCATCTAATCTCGTACTGTTATGGGTGATGAACAGACCTGATGGACAATGGGGTGAAGAGTTAACCATCTCCCCCCTGAGAAACACGAACTATTACTGTTGCTATGCTGGCCATGAGAGAGAGAGAGATAAAGCCCAGGCAAGAACATTTGCTACAGATAATAGGGGGAGAGAGACTGTTGATGTTACTGTATTATGACTTCTGCAAGGGTTATTTTTCTTCTACTATTTTGCCCATAAACATTCCTCAGTGGACTGAAGGAGTGGCCTTATTTGATGGATACAGTCATTCAGGAGTGATGGATAGCTGAGTCCTCGTTAGTAGGGATAAAAAAGACAGGTCTGGAGAGACACCCTCCAGACACGCCAGTGGACACTGATTAAGTGTTTGAACCCATAAGAAAGGTGGGGGCTTCGGAGACCGAACCAGGAGATCGGTCAGTAAAGCTGACAGGGTTACAGCAGGGCCGGTGGGGACTTGTGTTTGTGTCCACTCATACCAGAGTGATGAGTCCACCACAGAAGAACGGACTACCTGAAGGACGGAGAGGTCATAACTAAATGACTACACCGATACAACGGATTAAGAAAGCAAAGGAAGGTTTGCCTGACTGTAGCTGTTACATCTCGCTCGCTCGCTCTCTCTCCCTCTCTCCAACGATTACAATGCAACAACCATAACTACATCAGCACTTATGAACTGAACTGAACTTTATATTTTTCTATTACAATTTATTTGCCCCTAGACATCAATAGAGCTTGTTTATTATTGATTATTATTATTCCTACACTTTTAGGTTTATTACTGCTAACTTGGTTTATATGTATATGTGCATTATTGATATGGTTTTGCTTATTTTTATTAATAAACACCTTTGGTATAGTACCACCAGACTCCAACGAATTCTTCTTTCTCTGCTGGTTAGACACCCAGTTACGGGGTATGTAACAAATTGGGGCCTCGTCTCGGGATTTGATTACCAAATAATGGGCCAGTGAATCGGGATAAAAGTCCCTTATCTGATCTGGTTGTGAGATTAAGCAGACAGGAAACCAGCAGAGATGGACATTGTCAAATTTTTAAAAGACCCGACTGCGGGGGCATTAGAGGTTGCCAGGAAGGCTGAATTGGTGATTGTTGCGAAAAGATTAGATCTCCCAGAGGTGAAATCGTCGATGAGAAAGGTGGATATACAGAGAGAATTTGTTATGTGTTATGTATCCAAGGGTGTGTTCACACCAGATGTATTGGACCTGTTCCTGAGAGGAAACCAGCCGAGGTTCAGTTAGAGATAGAAAAATTAAAGTTGGCTGAGAAAGAGAAGAAGAGGCAACATGAACTTCAGATGAGGCAGCTGGAAGCAGAGGAGGAAGAAAGGAAGGCTGAAAGTGATGCTAAAAGGAGGAAAGAGCCGGCTGAAAGGGAGAAGGAAGAAACTGAAAGGCAGATGGAGGAAGGGAGAAAGAGAGGCAGAATGCGCTGGGAGTAGAGAGGGTAAAGGTACAGCAGGGAAGAGACCGGGCAGCAGACCCAATGAGGGTTTCAAGATTCCCGGGAGATCCAGTTGGTACCTCCATTCGAGGAGATGGATGTCGATAAGTTCTTCCTCATTTTGAGAAATTGGCTGTGAATCAGAACTGGTCTGAGAGAGCGTACAGAGCGTACTTCGGGGAAAGGCTCAGCAAGCGTTCTCGGCATTGTCCATGGATGAGTCTAGGAATTATGAGGAAGTAAAAAGGGCTGTACTGAGGAGTTACGAGTTGGTGCCAGAGGCATACTGGCAGAAGTTCCGGAACTTGAGAAAGCCGTGGAACCACACGTATTTAGAGTTTGCCCGTGAGATGCAAATATATTGTGAGCGTTGGTGCGCCTCAAAAGGGGTTGATGAAGATTATGATAACCCGTTACAGTTAATACTGATAGAGCAGTTCAAAAGTTGTATCCTGAGAGTATGAAGACGTACTTGGATGAGAAGGAGACAGAGACTCTGTCTGCGACTGCCAAGTTAGCAGACGAGTACGCCTTAACCCACAAGTCAAAGTTTTCCTCAAATAAGAGTTACCAGAGAGGCAGTAGGAACGGTGTAGAAAGCCCACCGGCTAAGGCAGAGAATAAGCCGGGAGCTAGTGTAAAAGGTGAGGAGGAGGAAAAGCAGGCTGGCAGGAAGGTTCTTAGCTTTACCTGTTATAATTGTGGGAAAGCTGGTCATATAGCATCTAAGTGCTTTGCTCCGAAGAAGGAGACAGGAAAAGGGAAAACAGCAATCCCTACAGGCTGCATTGAGTCGGTCAGCAGATCGATGAGGAAGGCAAAGGTAGATAGAGCACAAGAGGGGCGTGAGTTTATCTCGTAAGGGACGGTGTCTGTGAAGGAACGTGAAACCCCAGTTTCAGTGCGGAACTGGAGAGATACTGGGGATGAGTATTCAGCAGTGAAGCTGACAAGTAAGCCTGTAAGTGCTGAGGACCCACCCATAGAGTCCAAGATTTATCCCGCATGCGCAATAACTCGCAGCATGTCTAGAAAGATGGCTGAGAAAGAAGCCAGTTTAAATGAGTCCAGTGTTGATTTGGCGGAGACGTTTTTACCGACCCTGTACCAAAAGGGGTTAGAGGGTGGCAAAACGAAGGATAGTAGATCTAAGGAGAGTAAAGGAGAGGAGGTAGATCTACCCTTAGCCAAGAGGGAATTTGTGGAGGCACAGAGTAAAGATGAGAAACAGATATGGCAGTTAGAAGGTCCAGGGTTGGACACGGATGATCTGTCTGGCTTGACAGAGCAGTTTGAAGTTGAAGAATTTAAATGTGCTCCCGATAATGACGTAAGGGCTGTCCTAATGAAAAGGATGCCAGTACCTTGAGGGAGTCTGCTGAGCTAGCAGACGAGGTTGTTTTATCCCGCAGGGTTGAGTTTACTCCGAAGGGGAGTTGCCCAGAGAGTAACTGGGAGGATCAGGGGAACTTAGAATTTGAAAAGGGGACTGGTATTGAAAGCCTGGAAGAGGTAGATGTCCCGTTTAAGTGTGTTCACGGTGTGGATGCACAAGGTACTGAACCTAGTATTGAAACTCAGGAAAATTTTGAGGTATCTGATTTAGCTGAAAAGGAATGCAGTTTCTTTTGGGTCAGATGGACTTGGTTCAGTGAAGAAAGGGTTACCTTTGGTACCAGTGGAAAGTGAGAATTCTCAGTTGTTTGTGTTAGAAGGTGTGTTAAAAGTTAATGATGAGATGAAAGCTGGTGATGTGAATATTATTGAAAGAGAAGGGAAAGGTTTTGTTCCTAAATTGAATAAAGAAAATTTAAAGTCTAAATTGGTTTTAGAAGAATTCACAAAAGGGAAGGGACCGTTAACTGAACAATGGCTTGTTAACAAGGTGCCTGTGAATCAAATACAGTTTGTTTGGAAATTTAAAGATAAACAGCTTGCTGATGTTATTCAAGTAGGTGATTTGGAGAGGCAGAACTCAAAATGTTGTTTTGACCAAGAGGGATCATCTGCCGCTGTTAAACTGAAAACAAATAGAATGAAAGATCCTGAAGATAAAATTAAAGACTTGCTTAAAATTAACGAATTGTGTGGAAGTTCAGCAAATGGGCTTAATTTGGAAACATTGGTGATAAGATAACTCCTGTGAAAGGAGTCGGTGAAGGCCTATTCCACGCTGATGAGCAAGCTAACCAGGTGAGAGTTAAGTGGAAAAGGGACAAAGGTTGACCAAATGCCACTTTGAATAACAGGATCTGGTTTTGAGGGAATTTGACAAAGCATGTGAAAGATAAAAACACCATGAAAGATAGAATGTTACGTTTAAAAGTAAAATAGAGATAAGTATTAGCATAATCTTTTATAATGTACCACAGTATAATCACACATGTATTGGTTCACGCTTTGTAATAGACACCTAAGCTAAGATCATAACTCCTTTATTATTTTTTTGTTAACATGAAAAAGAAAAATAGGAGGTTACTAAGTTGGAGTCTGTTGTTACAGAAATTTGATATTAAAATACAACATGTAAAGGGGAGTGACAATATAATTGCTGATTGTTATCTAGATATTAACTTGAACGTGTATCTATATTATTTTTGTAGTTAAGACAACTTCTGTATTTTGTTAACATCTGTAATTCAGTCATGTGCTTATTAGTTAATTGTCCCCCCCCCCCGGTGAAAATTCCCAGAAGGATGGGGGTGTTTAGGGTGATGAACAGACCTGATGGACAATGGGGTGAAGAGTTAACCACCCCCCCCCCCGAGAAACACGAACTATTACTGTTGTTATGCTGACCATGAGAGAGAGATAAAGCCCAGGCAAGAACATTTGCTACAGATAAGAGGGGGAGAGAGACTGTTGATGTTACTGTATTATGACTTCTGCAAAGGTTATATTTCTTCTACTATTTTGCCCGTAAACATTCCTCAGTGGACTGAAGACGTGTCCTTATGTGATGGACACAGTCATTCAGGAGTGATGGATAGATGAGTCCCCGTTAGTAGGGATAAAAAAGACAGGTCTGGAGAGACTCCCTCCAGACACGCCAGTGGACACTGTTTGAGTGTTGGAACCCACAAGAAAGGTGGGGGCTTCGGAGACCGAACCAGGAGATCGGTCGGTAAAGCTCACAGTGTTACAGCAGGGCCGGTGGGGACTTGTGTGTGTGTCCACTCATGCCAGAGTGACGAGTCCACCACAGAAGAACGGACTACCTGAAGGACGGAGAGATCATAACTGAATGACTACACCGATACGACGGACTAAGAAAGCAAAGGAAGGCTTGCCTGACTGTAGCTGTTACATCTCGCTCTCTCTCTCTCTCTCTCTCTCTCTCTCTCTCTCTCTCTCTCTCTCTCTCTCTCTCTCTCTCTCTCTCTCTCTCTCTCTCTCTCTCTCTCTCTCTCTCTCTCTCCAACGATTACAATACAACAACCATAACTACATCAGTACTTATGAACTGAACTGAACTTTATACTTTTCTATGACAATTTATTTACCCCTAGACATCGATAGAGCTGTTTATTATTGATTATTATTATTATTCTACACTTTATATGTTTATTACTGCTAACTTGGTTTATATGTATATTTGCATTATTGATATGGTTTTGCTTATTTTTTATTAATAAACACCTTTAGTATAGTACCACCAGACTCCAACGAATTCTTCTTTCTCTGCTGGTTAGACACCCAGTTACGGGGTACGTAACAGTACATTCATGTGTCTATCTAATAGTCTCTTAAATGCCTCTGTTCTACCATATTTGTTTCCACTGTCACTCCTAGCAGTGCATTCCAGGCACCCACCCACTCTTTGTAAAAAGAAATGCCTAAACATCTCCTTTAAGCTAAACTCCCTCATTTAATTTGCATACCCTTAAGTATGAGGCATTTTGAGCCTGGAAGAACGATGCACATTATCTGCTCAGTCTGTGCCTCTTATAGTCTAGTAAATTTCTATTAGATCTCCCCTTGGCCTCAAGCACTTGAGAGAGAACAACACAAGTCTGCCCATCCATTTCGTAATTGTTTAGGCCGTTTAGTCCAGACAACATCCTGGTAAACCTCTTCTGCACCTCCTGCACCATTCCACGTGTTTTCGATTATGGGGTAACCAGAACTGAATGCAATACTCCAAACGGGCCCTGGTCAGAGTTTAATGAAATAAAGCAGAAAATGTTGGAAGGAATTGGATCTGCAGATTTGTCTGCAACAGTGTGGGAAGAAGAACTGTATCGGTTACAGGTTCATTAATTGGCATCAGAACAGGTAGTTCATATTTACTAATGTAGGGGTGAATATGGGAGAGAAGAATTGAAGAAAGAGCAATTTGTTAAAGTTTACAAGGTCTAGTCTAAAATGGCAATCAATATCAGTGAATGATAAGGACATGACATGTCAAATGGTTGCCTGGCTAAACTGATGATGAGATTGATAGGACTAGCATCAGAATCTGAGGAGGGAGATCATAGTGGAGAGCGTTATTAAAATCCAGGTGGACAGAGATACCAGGTCAAGTTTTTCTACTGAACAGTTAAAGTAAAGTTATTATCAACGTATGTGGATGTCACCATATACAAACTTGAGATGCATTTTCTTGTAGTAATTTACAGGAAAAATAAAGGAAAACCACACTATGAACACAATATTTCAACAAGAACACAGCATAATGATGTGCAAAAGAATAAAACCGCAGAAAAAAGAAAAACCATAAATTATACTGAGAATATGAGTGGTAAAGTCCTTCAAAGTGAGTCTGTAGATAGTATTGGTTCTGCCTGCTCATGGCAACACTCCTTCTAAGTATGCTCAATGGTGTGGATGACTTTGCCTGTGATGGACTGGGCAGTATTCAACTTCTTCTGTAGATAGAACAGCAGTGATCTTTGCATATGCCTCACGTTCACATCACTTACACGGTAAAGAGGAGGAACGCAATCAGTGGAAGTGGCGTCCAATTCCAAGGGTCGTCAATGCAATGACATGGAACATGGCTGACTTGCCCACACCTAGTGATTGTCAAGAGATGAGAATTGAGCTCTTTCACCCACATAACCAAGTTCATTTTGCAACGGTTGGGACTGGAAATGGGTCTGTCATCCCTACGCTAGCACAGGAGCAATAGTCTAGAGCAGAAACTGGATTGCTTTCCTCATATTAGTCCGGGCCAAGGTACCTGGCCTGTTGTCCAATCAAATTCAGAGTTATTAGGAAACAATCAGGAGCAGGAATTTGAATTAATTGCCCCACCCCATTAGGTCAGAGAATAATAACTAATAGAAGAATCCTGGATTATTCTGTCATCGCAACCCAAGGTCACTAGGCAATAACCAATAGCAGGGACGTGGTAATTTCTCTCATGGTCACTCGGTCATTAGCTAATGATCACGGTGCAGACTGGATATTCCATTTCAGTATCCCAATGTCACTGGCAATATATAATACCATAAGCGACCAAAAGTTCTCAGTGAATCTGTTATCTTATTCTTTAACCTCATACATAATCCTCCTGTTTATTTTTCTCCCCACAGTGAATTCTGTGACGATTGCGATTCTATCCCGGGGGAAGTGCGGACTCTCCAAAGTTGTCACTCACTACCTGGTTGCCATGGCAACGGCAGATCTTCTGGTCGTTTTTCTCGACCTGATTTTGAGGCAGATTCCGGTTGTTTATAAGAAGTACTTCAGTTTCCTCTTTTCCCTACGCATGTGTAACATCCAGGGTGCCATGCTTTACGCAGCCACCGACTGTTCGGTTTGGTTTACCGTTGCTTTCACATTTGATCGATGTGTGGCCATTTGTTACCAGAGGCTGAAGACTAAGTACTCTACTGAGAGACGTCGGTAGTGGTCCTGGGGACAGTGGCCGCTGTGAGCTGTTCAAAGAATATTTTCTGGTGTTTTATTCTCACAGGTGTGTATGTTGTCGATGTTAACCCCAGATTTTGCGGGACAGCAGATGGTGTTGTGGGCTCTCCAGTCTGGGGAACAATTGCTATCCTCCATTACCTGATCACCCCCGTGGTCCCGTTTGTCTTGGTCCTGCTGTTCAACGCAGTGACCATCAGACACGTTTTGGTGGCCAGCAGAGCCCGCAAGAGACTCCGACGTTCCGGCACTGGGGAAACTCCCAGAGACCCAGAAATGGAGAACCGCAGAAAATCCCTCATCCTATTGCTGGCAATTTCGGGCAATTTCATTTCATTATGGGCATTGTTTACAGCAAATTATATATGGGTCCAACTGATTCAGCTGATGCGGGGGACAGAATTTCCACCTTATTCAATGCAGGAGGTGGCCTACATGCTGCAGCTCCTTAGCTGCTGCACGAATACGGCTCTTTACGCTGTGACCCAGACGCTTTTTAGGGAGCAGCTGAAAGATATTGTGAAATATCCTCTCACTGTCATTATAAAACACACCCAGTTCCGAAGAGGGCCAAGCAATCCGCTGCCTCGTTCTGCCCAACATGCCTAATTTTCCCGCACACCTCTCTCCTTTAACACGGTCTCTGTTCCACTGATATTTGGCAAGGTCCGTGACACATGCTGTTCCCACGGTTCAAGACCTTCGTCGACCAGATTCAGAGTGGATAATGTGCTGGGCTGCTTATCATCCTGTTTGTGAATCATTTGTTTCTATTTAAACGCCAGCTTTTCACAGCCATCTAATGGATAATTGTTCTCCTCTGTCTAACAGAAAACTACAATTTATTGTAGATGTTGTAGATTTATCAAGGACTTTAAAATGGAAGATGCACAAACGTTCTCCAGTTAATTCAACAATTCCCTTTTTCCAATGCAAAATGGTTGAAGGATGACTTGAGGGATGTATATAATTATAATTGATAATATAAATTATCAAAGGCATAGATGTGGTACATAGTCTTTTTTCATGGTGTGGTCTGAGCCAAGTAGGGGTTTGACAACTTTATCATACTTGGTAGGTTATTTCATCCATCTCCTTGCCATCTCAACAGGATTGGCGAGCTTTGCAAAATGGAGTCTGTAAAATCTTTACCAGTTGTGAACAAAATAAGAATCTGTCTCTACCATTAATTTCGTTGTTACTAACACTGCTCTATTATAAACTGTTCAACCCTTAATAAATGATATTTGTACAGGTAAATCATGTTCAACCTTTTCTATTCCATGCCTCCTTCTGATCAAACATTTAAAGAAAGTTTACAATGTTTCCGTTCAAACTGAAGGTGCTATGCTGTGAATTCCCAAAATCACATTGATTCAGCTCCATTGTTGCCACACCAATTTGGCAGTTTCATTTTGGTCATAATTAAGACAATTAGCATTCTCCGATAACCTAACTGTCTTATACTGTGTATTTCCAGTACCACCTGATCAATAAGGACCAAACTCCAGAATGTATTTATTGCTCAGTACATTTGTCCTGGTATGTTGGGCAGCGTGGTAGCATAACATTTAGCATAATGCTTTACAGTGGAAGTGACTGGCGCTGTACTCAATTCCCTTCACTCTAAGTACATTTGCCTGGTTTCAATTCCCATCACTGTATGTACGTTCTCCCCTTGATGGCATGTTGTTTCCTTTGGGTGCTCATGTTTCCTCCAACATACCAAAGATTTAGCATAAGGGTTAGTGAGTTGTGGGCATGTTATTTTGGCATTGGAGGTATGTGGACACTTGCTGGGCTACCGCCAGCACATCCTTGGACTCAGGTCATTGATGCAAATAGTACACACTGTATTTGTTAATACTTCTTATTGCATTTGACAAATAAGGTAAACCTCAGATAAAAAAATCAAACTAGTTCAATAGTTATATTTAATATCAGAGAATGTATGCAATATAGAACCTGAAATTCTTCTTCTTCACAGACATCCGTAGAAACAGAAGATTGTCTCAAAGAATGAGTGAAGGCAAAAGTGTTAGAACCCGAAAGTCCTCCACATAAAACGCAGCAGCAAAGCATTGACCTCCCACATCTACTTCAGCAAAAATTCATTAACACCCTCCACACACTAAGCAAGCAATAGCAAAGCCTAAAGAAAGATCATGATTTGCAGTCGAACAAAAACTGATGGTTCTCCTGTCAATTTGACACACTGCTCGCTCTCTCTCTCTCTCTCTCTCTCTCTCTCTCTCTCTCTCTCTCTCTCATCTCCTCTCTCTCTCTCTCTCTCTCTCTCTCTCTCTCTCTCTCTCTCTCTCTCTCTCTCTCTCTCTCTCTCCTTCATAAAGGGGCAGAGAGGAATCAATTCTCTGGGAGGTGTTAGTTCACTTCAGTTAGATTAATTAATCTAATTTGCTTTGACAGTTTAAGAAATGTTCTCAATCTAGTTGGGTGATCCGTTATGAACTAACTCGTTGTGTATTGCTCCAGAGGCCCTGAGCTATGGAGACTGGCCGGGCTAGATCTTCACTCTTTGGAAATGAGGAGACTAAGGGAAGACCTTATAGATGTGTTTAAAATTATGAGAGACATAGATAAGGTGGATGGCCACAATATTTTCCCAGGGTAGGGAAGTCCAAAAAGGAGCATCAATTTAGGATGTGAGGGAAATTATTCTGAGAGGCCCTCAAGGAGCAACATTTCCATGCAGACAGTGGTGAGTAAATGGAATGTTCTGCCAGAGGAAGTGGGTGAAGCATAAATGATAGCATCATTTAGGGCCTGGAGGGAAATGAGCTGAACATAGGCTATTGGGACTTGGGTGATGGACAATATCGTAAGCATGGACTCTTTTGTCTAAAACGCCTGTGCCAATGTTGTATTGCTCTCTGCCTCAATTGTGACAATTAAATGGGCTGCTTAAGTGCACACTTAATTCTGCTGCATTGTTTTCAAATGAACGATACAGTCAAAATATTCATTTTGTCATGTAACACTGGCCAAACGCTTGATTTTGTGCATCAAAGCTAATGTTCTTTTCCCTTCTTTAGATTTTAGAAGCATGATACATTCTAGAGTATTTACCAACTTTATTCTCTACAGGTAATTGATATAAATTGAATAATTCAAAGTAGATTTATGATCTATTTTTGTATATAGTATAGAGCCCTGTGATTCATCTTCCCACAGACTGCTGCAAGACAAAAACCATGAAACCTATTTAAAGAAAAACATCAAACACCAATGTGCAAAAAACTGATCAATTCACACAATCATCAAAAAAAAAACCTAGCCTGTACCAGAAAATGAGGTATGATTTGCATAGGGCTATTTCAAGGGCAAAGAGACAATTTTGAATGAGGTTGGAGGCGATATCAGATGCACAGCAACTTTGACAGGGTCTCCAATATATTACTTTCCAAACAGTGAAACCCAAAAGTATGAATGGCAGTGATGCTTCACTAACAGATGAGCTCAATGCCTTCTATGCACGCTTTGAAAAGGAGAACACAACTACAGCTGTGAAGATCCCTGCTGCACCTAATGACCCTGTGATCTCTGTCTCAGAGGCTGATGTTAGACTTTCTTTAAAGTGAGTGAACTCCTGCAAGGCAGAAGGTCCCGATGTACCCGATTATACCTGGTAAGGCTTTGAAATCCTGTGCCGGCCAACTAGCTGGAATATTCACGGACATTTTCAACCTCTCAGTGCTACGGGCAAAATTTCCCACTTGCTTCAAAAAGGCAACAATTATATCAGTGCCAAAGGAGAATTATGTGGGCTGCCTTAATGACTATTGCTTGGTAGTGCTGACATTGACTGTAATGAAATGCTTTGAGAGGATTGTTATGACTAGACTGAACACCTGCCTCAGCAAGGACCAGGACCTATTGCAATTTGCCTATCGCCCCACTACGTCAGCGGCAGACACAATCTCAATGGCTTTCCAGAAGGCTTTAGACCACCTAAACAACACAAACACGTAAATCAGCATGATATTCATTGATAATATCTCAGCATTTAATACCAACATTCCCACAATCCTGATTGAGAGGTTACAGAACCTGAGCCTCTGCACCTCCCTCTGCAATTGGATCATTTGCTTCCTAACCAGAAGACTACTGTCTTTCCAGATTGGTGATAACATATCCTCCTCACTGACGATCAACACTGGCTCACCTCATGGGTGTTTGCTTAGCAGCCTGCTCTACTCTCTGTATACACTTGATTGTGTGGCTTAGTACACCTCAAATGCCATCCACAAATTTGCTGATGATACAACCATTGTTGGTAGAATCTCAGGTGGAGACGAGAGGGTGTACAGGGCTGACATATGCCAGCTAGTGGAATGGTGCCATGGCAACAACCTGACACTCAACGTCAGTATGATGTAAGAGCTGATTGTGGACTTCAGGAAAGGTAAGACGAAGGAACACATCCCAATCCTCACAGAGGGATCAGAAGTGATGCGAACCAGCAGCTTCAAGTTCCTCGGTGATAAATCAAATAAATTGTTGGCTAATCAATTGAAAGCAGCTTTGGTGAAACGTCAGAATAATAAAGTTCATAGAAGGTATGTTGTCTTGATGGTTAATCATGATGAAATTAACAGATCTTTTGAAGAATTTTATACTAATTTATATCAATCAGAATTCCCTGATGATACTACTATAATGAATGAATTTTTAAGGAAACAAAATTTTCCGGAATTAACAGTTTATGAACGTTTAGTATTAGATGCACCCATTACTGAAGAGGAAATAAAGAAGACAATTTTTTCGATAAACTCAGGTAAAGCACCAGGTCCATATGGTTATATCACTGATTTTTTAAAAACCTTTTCAGATTTGCTCTCTCCCTGGTTATGTAAAGTTTTTAAAGAAGCTTTATTAGAAGGCAAGTTACCACAATCCTTTTATGAAGCATCAATTTCCTTAATTCCTAAAAAAGATAAAGATCCAACTGAATGCACATCATATAGGCCTATATCTTTGTTGAACATGGATTCTAAAATCTTTTCCAAAATATTAGCAATTAGATTAGAGAAGGTATTGCCTCAGATTATTTCTGAAGATCAGACAGGATTTATTAAAGTTCGTTATTCACATTTTAATGTTAGGAGGTTAATGAACATTGTATACACTATTTCATATAATACTTCAGAATGTGTTAATTTGCTTGACACTGAGAAGGCAATTGATAGACTTGAATGGGAATATTTATTTAATATACTTGAGAAATTTAATTTCAGTTCAAAATTTATATCTTGGATTAAACTGTTATATCATATATCCTTGTATATACCAATTATCAGAGATCCCATTTTGTTAGGCTTTTTCGAGGTAAAAAACATAGAAACATAGAAAATAGGTGCAGGAGTAGACCATTCGGCCCTTCGAGCCTGCACCGCCATTCAGTATGATCATGGCTGATCATCCAACTCAGAACCCTGTGCCTGCTTTCTCTCCATACCCGCTGATCCCTTTAGCCACAAGGGCCATATCTAACTTCCTCTTAAATACAGCCAATGAACTGACCTCAACTGTTTCCTGTGGCAGAGAATTCCACAGATTCACCACTCTCTGTGTGAAGAAGTTTTTCCTCATCTCGGTCCTAAAAGGCTTCCCCTTTATCCTTAAACTGTGACCCCTTGTTCTGGACTTCCCCAACATCGGAAACAATCTTCCTGCATCTAGCCTGTCCAATCCCTTCAGAATTGTATACGTTTCAATAAGATACCCCCTCAATCTTCTAAATTCCAGTGAGTATAAGCCTAGTCGGTCCAGTCTTACTTCATATGAAAGTCCTGCCATCCCAGGAATCAATCTGGTGAACCTTCTTTGTACTCCCTGTATTTCGAGAATGTCTTTCCTCAGATTAGGTGACCAAAACTGCACACAATACTCTAGGTGCGGTCTCACCAAGGCCTTGTACAACTGCAGTAGAACCTCCCTGCTCCTGTACTCAAATCCTTATGCTATGAATGCCAACATACCATTTGCCTTTTTCACCGCCTGCTGTACCTGCATGCCCACCTTCAATGACTGGTGTACAATGACACCCAGGGCTCGTGGCACCTCCCCTCTTCCTAATCTGCCACTATTCAGCTAATAATCTGTTTTCCTGTTCTTGCAACCAAAGTGGATAACCTCACATTTATCCACATTAAATTGCATCTTCCATGAATTTGCCCATTCACCTAGCCTATCCAAGTCACCCTGCATCCTCTTAGCATCCTCCTCACAGCTGACACCACCGCCCAGCTTCGTATCATCCGCAAACTTGGAGATACTGCATTTAATCCCCCCGTCTAAATCATTAATATATATGGTAAACAACTGGGTTCCCAGCACTGAGTTTTGCGGTACCACGCTAGTCACTGCCTGCCATTCTGAAAAGGTCCCGTTTACTCCCACTCTTTGCTTTCTGTCTGCTAACCAATTCTCTATCCACATCAATACCATACCCCCAGTACCGTGTGCTTTAAGTTTGCACACTAATCTCCTGTGTGGGACCTTGTCAAAAGCCTTTTGAAAATCTAAATATACCACATCCGCTGGCTTTCCCCTATCCACTCTACTAGCTACATCTTCAAAAAATTCCATAAGATTTGTCAAACATGATTTTCCTTTCACAAATCCATGCTGACTTTGTCCGATGATTTCACCTCTTTCCAAATGTGCTGTTATCACATCTTTGATAACGGACTCTAGCATTTTCCCTACCACAGATGTCAGACTAACCAGTCTATAATTCCCCGAATTTTCTCTCCCTCCTTTTTTAAAAAGTGGGGTTACATTAGCCACCCTCTAATCCTCAGGAACAAATCCAGAATCTAAGGAGTTTTGAACAATTATCACTAATGCATCCACTATTTCTTGGGCTACCTCCTCTGGGATGCAGACTATCTGGCCCTGGGGATTTATCTGCCTTTAATCCCTTCAATTCACCTAACACCACTTCCCTACTAACATGTATTTCCCTCAGTTCCTCCATCTCGCTAGACCCTCGGTCCCCTACTATTTCCGGAGAAGATTACTTATGTCCTCCTTAGTGAAGACAGAACCAAAGTAGTTATTCAATTGGTCTGCCATGTCCTTGTTCCCTATGATCAATTCACTTGTTTCTGACTGTAAAGGACCTACATTTGTCTTGACCAATCTTTTTCTTTTCAGATATCTATAAAAGCTTTTACAGTCACTTTTTATGTTCCCTATCAGCTTTCTTTCATAATCTTTTTTTTCCCTTTCCTAATTAAGCCCTTTGTCCTCCTCTGCTGGACACTGAATTTCTCCCAGTCTTCAGGTGTGCCGCTTTTTCTGGCTAATTTATATGTTTCTTCTTTGGACTTGATACTCTTCCTAACTTCCCTCGTCAGCCACGGGTGCACTACCTTACCTGGTTTATTATTTTGCCAAACTGGGATGAACAATTGTTGTAGTTCATCCATCTGATCTTTAAATGCTTGCCATTGCATATCCACCGTCAACCCTTTAAGTGTTATTTGCTAGTCTATCTTAGCTAATTCACGTCTCATACCTTCAAAGTTAATCTTTAAGTTCAGAACCTTTGTTTCTGAATTAACTATGTCATTCTCCATCTTAATGAAGAATTCCACCATATTATGGTCACTCTTACCCAAGGAGCCTCGCACGACAAGATTGCTAACTAACCCTTCCTCATTGCTCAATACCCAATCTAGAATGGCCGGCTCTCTAGTTGATTCCTCGACATGTTGGTTCAGAAAACCACCCCGCATACATTCCAAGAAATCCTCTTCCTCAGCACCCTTACCAATTTGGTTCACACAATCTATATGTAGTTTGAAGTCACCCATTATAACTACTGTTCTTTTATTGCACGCATTTCTAATTTCCTGTTTAATGCCATCCCCAACCTCACTACTACTGTTAGGTGGCCTGTACACAACTCCCACCAGCGTGTTCTGCCCCTTAGGGTTATGCAGCTCTACCCATATCGATTCTACATCCTCCAGGTACTAGACAGGGCTGTCCATTAAGTCCTTTATTATTTGATATTGCCCTGGGGCCCTTGTCAATTGTTATTTGTGATTCACCTAATATATTTGGCATTATTCATGTGAACGGGACGCATAAAATATCATTATATGTAGATGACCTGTTATTATATATTTCTAACCCAGAAAAATCCATTCCTGCAGTAATAGCTCTACTTGCCTGGTTTCGTAGTATTTCTGGGTATAAATTGAATCTTGATAAGAGTGTGTTTTTCCCATTAAATATGCAAATCCCTATGCATAGACAATCACCATTTAGATTGGCTACTGATTATTTTACTAATTTGGGGGTTAAAATTACTAAGAAGTATAAGGATATATTTAAAGTTAACTTTTTACCTTTAATTGATCACGTTAAACAACTGTTTACTAAATGGTCCCCACTGTCCCTATCTTTGATCGGTAGAATTAATGCTATTAAGATGTTTATTTTACCTAAATTTCTGCATCTATTTCAGGCAGTATCAATTTTTATTCCTAAATCTTTTTTGATACTATCGATTCTAAAATTTCTTCATATATATGGCAATATAGAAATCCCAGGTTAAGTAAGAAATATTTACAGAAATCCAAAAAGGAAGGTGGTTTGGCTTTGCTGAATATTAGATTTTATTATTGGGCAATTAATATTCGATATTTAATGTTTTGGACACAAGAGTTGGATAAAACTCAATCACCATGATGGATGAACCTCGAGCGGGAGTCTGTACCGGGGTTTTCACAGGCTTCTATTCTAGGAGCTGCGCTTTCCTTTGTATTTACTAAACTGAATAAACAAATGATAAATCCAATAATTAAACATACAATACAAATATGGTTTCAATTTCGTAATTTTTTTTGGATTGAACAGATTTATCCTGTCAAGCTCTATTATATCTAACTTTTTCTCCCAACCATCTAGAATTGATCAACACTTTTTGTTATGGAAAACAAAAGGAATAACATGTTTTCGTGATGTACTTATGGATGATTGCTTTATGTCTTTTGAACAGTTGTCTAATAAATATAATTTGCCTAGATCACACTTTTTCAGATATTTACAGATTAGAAACTTTCTGAATGCCACTTTACCTACCTTTCTTATATCACATCCAATCGAAGTTACAGAAAAACAATTGTGTTTATACCCCTTTCAGAAGAGTTTAATAGCAATTATTTATGATTTGATTACAAAAAATACATCTAAGTACTTCTGATAAAATTAAGAGTGAGTGGGAAAGAGAACATCAATTATCTTTAACTACAGAGAAATGGGAGAAAACTTTTAAACTAGTTAATACTTCATCAACGTGTGCCAGACATGCTTTGATACAATTTAAGGTTGTTCATAGGGCTCATATGTCCAAGGATAAGTTAGCACATTTTTACTGTCATGTAAACCCTGTTTGTGATGGATGTAATTCTGAAGTAGCTTCTTTGACACATATGTTCTGGTCGTGCCCTCTGTTAAGAAAATATTAGGAAGATATTTTTGATATTGTTTCAGCAGTTCTGCGTGTTGATTTACAACCTCATCCTTTTACTGTAATCTTTGGACAACCTGTGATAGGCTCTAGTCATTTATCCTCATCAGTTTGTCGTTTAATTGCTTTTGTGACATTAATAGCCAGAAGATCCATTTTATTTAAATGGAAAGTTTCCAACCCACCTACCACATTTCAATGGTTTTCCCAAAAGATAGTATGTCTAAATTTGGAAAAGATTAGGAGCAGTACTATGGACCCTCTGTTAACTTTGAAGAAACTTGGAAGCCATTTATTCAATATTTTCATATGATTCAAATTGACCCTTTCTGAATCCTTATTTCAGTATTTTTTTAATGTATAGAGGAGCGGAGTTAATGACAAAATACAATTTTAACCGGTGAATTATGGCAACCCAATCTTTGGTTTTTTTTTAAGTTAGTTTGTTTCAGTTTGTTTTTCTTTCTTTTTCTCTTTTGTTATAATTATAATTATCTTTTTCATGGTTAATTACTAAGAGATTGGGAGGTTAGACTCCATTTGTTACTTGGAATATGTGTTTCTGCATGTGAACCATTATTAATGTGTTCCTAATCTCTATGTATTAGTATTAATATTGTTTATTGGAAACTTAATAAAAAGATTGAAAAAGAAAGAAAGAGAAAAGTAAGAGTGGAGTGAAGAAAAGTTACATATATAGGAGTAAAATATTACAAGATTTTAAAAGCACAGTCAATGTAAGGAACACACACAAAACGCTGGTGGAACACAGCAGCCCAGGCAGCATCTATAAGGAGAAGCACTGTCGACATTTCGGGCCAAGACCCTTCATCAGGACTAACTGAAAGGAAAGATAGTAAGAGATTTGCAAGTTGTGGGGGGGGGGGGGATGTGAAATGATAGGAGAAGACCGGAGGGAGTGGGGTGAAGCTGAGAGCCGGAAAGGAGTTTGGCAAAAGGGAGACAGAGCTGGAGAAGGGAAAGGATCATGGGACGGGAGCCCTAGGGAGAAAGAAAGGGGAAGGGGAGCACCAGAGGGAGATGAAGAACAGACAGAGTGATGGACAGAAAGAGAGAGAGAAAAAAGGAGGGGGACGAAACTAAATACATCAGGGATGGGGTCAGAAGGGGAGGAGGGGCATTAATGGAAGTTAGAGAAGTCAATGTTCATGCCATCAGGTTCGAGGCTACCCAACCGGTGTATAAGGTGTTGTTCCTCCAACCTGAGTGTGGCTTCATCTTGACAGTAGAGGAGGCCATGGACAGACATATCAGAATGGGAATGGGACGTGGAACTAAAATGTGTGGCCACTGCTTTCTCTGGCGGACAGAGCGTAGGTGTTCAGCGAAATGAACTCCCAGTCTGCGTCGGGTCTTACCAATATATAAACGGCCACACAGGAGCACTAGACGCAGTGTACCACACCAGCAGACTCACAGGTGAAGTGTCGCTTCACCTGGAAGGACTGTCTGGATCCCTGAATGGTGGTGAGGGAGGAAGTGTAAGAGCTGGTGTAGCACCTGTTCCACTTACAAGGATAAGTGCCAGGAGGGAGATCGGTGGGAAGGGATGGGGGGGGGGAGGGAAACGAATGGACAAGGGAGTCGCGTAGGGAGAGTTCCCTGCGAAAAGCAGAAAGAGGGAGAGGGAAAGATGTGCTTGCTAGTGGGATCCCGTTGGAGGTGGCGGAAGTTACGGAGAATTATATGTTGGACTCGGACGCTGGTGGGGTGGTAGGTGAGAACAAGGGGAACTCTATCCCGAGAGGGGTGGTGGGCGGATGGGGTGAGGGCAGATGTGCGGGAAATGGGAGGGATGCATTTGAGAGCAGAGTTGGTTCTGGAAGAAGGGAAGCCACTTTGTTTAAAAAAGGAAGACATCTCCTTCATCCTGGAATGAAAAGCCTCATCTTGAGAGCAGATGCGGCAGAGACGGAGTAATTGTGAGAAGGGAATAACATTTTTACAAGAGACAGGGTGGGAAAAGGAATAGTCCAGGTAGCTGTGAGAGTCTGTAGGCTTATAGCAGATATCAGTAGATTAGCCGTCTCCAGAGGTGGTGACAGCAAGATCAAGAGAGGAGAGGGAGGTGTCAGAAATAGACCAGGTAAATTTGAAGGCAGGGTGAAAGTTGGAGGCAAAGTTAATGAAATCAACGAGCTCAGCATGCGTGCAGGAGGCAGCACCAATGCAGTCGTCGATGTAGCGAAGGAAAAGTGGGGGATGGATACCCGTATAGACTTGGAACATGGACTGTTCCACAAAGCCAACAAAAAGCCAGGCATAACTGGGACCCATGCGGGTGCCGATGACTATTCCTTTTGTTTGGAGGAAGTGGGAGGAGCTAAAGGAGAAATTATTGAGCGGAAAAACTAATTCCACGACGGAGGAGAGTGGTGGTAGATATGGAATCCAAAAACAAGCGGAGAGATTTGAGTCCTTCCTGGTGGGGGATGGAGGTAATGTAAGGACACTATTTGAATGCCTGAAGTATTCAAAAAAAGGTCAGTGAAGTTGTGGCACAAATCAGTACAAAGGGGTATGTCACAAAACTAAATTATCCATTATTTTCAACTAAATTTTCTCTCATTTCACCACATTGTAATACTCTCCGAATACAGTGAGTTTCAGTTTCTTTTGATAATCTCCTGTGTGGAAATATATTTAAGGTCTTCCTAAAGTTTATTTAGTCATAGTCACTGTTTCACCCTTAGATATGCTGTGACCTACAAATTCAAAACACCAGCAAACAGTTTGTCGATAGTAGCTCAGTTTCATAAATCCCTGTAGAATCAACCCAAATCCACTTTTATCGCCATAATTTGCTCGTTACTGGTTCTTTCACAACAGAATCTATTTTTCCCTATTAGCGAAGCCAGTCAAGCTTAACTAAGTTGTATTCTATTACTTATTAATAATATAATAAATAGTATTTATTTATATTATTATTGAGATACCGCGTGTGCATATGTACAGATATTGATTTGCAGGTACTGGGAACCATTTGGATGCAATGGAATTTTGATTATGAAGCCTTGATATCATCAGTCCTGTTGACTGTGGCCGTATGTTTAACCCTCTGGATAGAGAGGCTGACATTCATTGGCCCTGCTGAATGCTCTCTGCTCCTGTTGCGAAAGCCTTCTAGACAGAAAGGGATTCACCTAATTGCTCCTTAGCTGCAATTAAAGTCAGTCTCCAAGGAGCTCGATTGTGTCACTGATGTGTCTCACTCCTGTATTAAAAAGGGTTTCGTACCATACCTGCTTGTAACAGCATTTCCTCTAGCACCAGGAGAAATTAGTAGCACATGAGGGAGGGAGGGTGAACTTTGTGAACAGTAGAGTGGAAGAGGAACGAGATCCATCAGAATATGAGAACAGATGTGTGGAATATTCCAGGAATGGGGGGAAATGTATTCTGGGCAGCTCACTATATATTTGCAGATGTGGACTGGCTGACACTCGATGACCTGATCTACTATGCATTTGTGACTATTCAACAAATTTACCTTCCCATCCTTGCTATTGCTGCTGTTCCTGGTGAGTCTCTCAACTCATTGACGAATTCCAAGATGTGCTTAAATGCCTCACTCATCCTGAGGGGTATTCCCCTTCTTACTTTGTGTTACAGGTGTTAATTAAGAAAACCCTTGCTGTTCTTGTAAGTTACTCACTCAACATTGCTACCTTGGGTGTGGGTGTTTCAATGAAATCACCAATTCCAATTATCACAACTGTAAATTTCAATTGTGTTTTAGATACGGTCTTTTCAATATGTAGAAGTTCGTGGACTATTTTCAAGGTTTAAACTCTTAATTCCTGTTCACTTGCTTCACTCTCTACATGAACAATATCTGTCAGTGAAGAAGATATTTTGTCACTTATACTTCCACTGAAAAATTAGCCATTTCATATTGTCTACATTACCAACAACTCTGGCAGCCAATCCACCCCATTCTGGTCATGTGTATTGAATCTCTCCATTATGCCATCATCTACCGCTGGAATCTCTTTTTTTAAGATTTTTGACAAACAATGACTCTTCTCAGAATCTGCAGCTTTTTACAAATTTCAAACCAGAGTCATTAACACCTTTTTATCAATTTTATCATTCTTAGCACATTAAGAAATGAACTCATCCTTTCAGAGAAACCCGTTTCCCTATATGTTCACTGCAGCTTTGTAAATGTTCCTGCCTTCCTCCATCTGTCAACCTCTCCCCCGGTATCTATCTATTTCTCTTTCTATTTCTCTTTCTCTTTCTCTTTCACCTTTCTCCATATCTCCACTTCCCTCCCTCATTCTCTCCCTCCCTTCCTCCCTTGCTACTAATGTCCCTCATTGCTCCATCCTCTATCATTCCCTTCCTCCCTCAGTCAGACTACAGAGAGGATAACACACAGCAGGGAAAGGCACACAGCTATATTTTAACTGGCATTGAGTAGAAAGAGCGATCTCTTCTGGATCTCTCTCTCTCTCTCTTTTGACCTAATGATCTTTGCTCTCCAATATTTGTCTCTGCCAAGAAATCAACTTGACGGATTACACCAAAAGCCCTTATGAATTGGAATTGCATAAAATATTATTACTGTTCCCTGAACAGAGGAATAACAAAGTTCTTCATCCATTATAAAATCACTGCTCCCTTTTGTTCATTTTCCTCTGCATTTTCTCTGAGTGTTTGACGTGACTGCCACTGTCCTTGGCTCTGAAATGGATACAGCAGTCCAACCAGTGTTCACTGGCTTAAAAAAGAAATTCTTGGCACTCTTGCTAGTATGTGAATCTAATGACAAGGGATTGTTTTTGCTTTAATGGTGAAATTCAAAAATAGAAAATGGAAACAAATAGCAGAGAAACTGGTCCCATGGCATACTATATTATGTCAAACTAATTAAACTAGAAAGTAAATGTCTAATCAAACTAATCCCCTCTGTCGACACGATATCCATATCCATTAATCTCGTACATCCATGTGTCTATCTAATAGTCTCTTCAATGCCTCTGTTCCACCATATTTGTTTCCACTGTCACTCCTAGCAGTGCATAGCAGGCACCCACCACTCTTTGTAAACAGAAAATTACCAAAACATCTCCTTCCAGGTAACTCTCTCATCTGACTTGCATGCCCTTAAGTATCAGACATTTTGAGCCAGGGCGAATGATGCACATTATCTGCTCTATCTATGCCTCTTATAATCTAGTAAATTTCCATTAGCTGTCCCCTTAGCTTCAACAACCCTAGAGAGAACAACCCAAGTCTGTACATGCATTCCGTAATTGTGTAGGCCGTTTAGTCCAGACAACATCCTGGTAAGCCTCTTGTGCACCTCCTGCACCATTCCACATGCTCTCTATATGGGGTAACCAGATCTGAATGCAGTACTCCAAATGAGCCCTAATCAAAGATTCATGAAACAAAGCAGAAAATGTTGGAAAGAACTGGATCTGCAGATTTGTCTGCAACAGTGTGGAAAAGAAGAATTGTCTTTGTTCCAGGTTCATTAACTGGCATCAGAACAGGTAGTTCATAATTACTAACATAGGGATGAATATGTGAGAGAAGTATTGAAGAATGGGCAATCTGTTAAAGGGTACAGTGAACGTTAAGGCCATGACTGGTCAAATGGTGACCTGGTCTAACTGATGATGAGTTCGTTAGGACTAGCATCAGAATCTGAGGAGGGAGATCATAATGGAGAGAGGTATTAATTATCCAGGGGGGGCAGAGATACCAGGTCAGGTTTGTCTACTGAACAGTCAAGGTAAATTTATTATCAACATAGGTGGATGTCACCAATTTTCTTGCAATGATTTACAGGAAAATAAAGAAATACAACAAAATGAACACTATATTTTGACAAGAACATAACATAATAATGTGGAAAAGAACAAGTTTGCAGAAAAAAGAAAAAGAACATAAATAATATTGAGAATGAGTTGTAGAGTTCTTCAAAGTGAGTCTGAAGATAGTATGGGTGCTGCCTTCCTGTGGCAATGCTCGTTGTAAGTATGCTCAATGGTGCGGATGATGATGCCTGTGATGGACTGGGCAGTATTCACAACTTCCTGTAGATAGAACAGCAGCGATCATTACACTTCTGTCACATTCACATCACTTACACGCTAAAGAGAAGGAACACGATCAGTGGAAGTGGGGTCCAAGTCCAAGGGTCACCATGCAATGGAACATGGCAGACATGCCCAGACCTGGTGATTATAAAGAGAAAAGAATTGAGCTTTTTCTCTCACATTGCCAAGTTCATTCTGTAACTTTTGGGATCTGAAAATGAGGCTGTCATCCCCATGCTAGTACAGGGGCAATACACTGGAGCAGAAACTGGATTAATTCCCTCATATTAATCAGGGACACTGGAGTAAAGGCCAAGTGTCTGGACTGTTATCTAATGAAATTCAGAGTTATTAGGAAACAATCAGGAGTAGGAATTTGAATTGATTGCCCCACCCCAATCAGGGTCAGTGCATAATAACTAATAGAAGGACTGCATGATTCTGTCATCACAACCCAAGATCACTAGGGATTAACCAGCAGCAGGGACTTGGTAATTTCCCTGACACATACCCCGAGGTTGAAACCCGCTCATGGTTACTGGGTCATTAACTAATGATCAGAGTGTATATTGGTTATTCCATTGGAGTAACCCAACATCACTGGCAACATATAATGGCATAAGATTGATCTGACAACACCACACACACTCTGGTTTAGTGCACAGCAAAGAACAAGAAGGATTGGGGCTGATTTACCCTCCAACATCTACACAGACCGCCTCCCCACACTTCCCCAGTGACCCAGGATCTCTGGGGAAAGGATAAAAGATGAAGCTGATGTTTTGTTTTCCTCATCGCGTCCATAGGTTTTGAAAAAAATGATCAGGAACATAAAACTGGAGGAACTCCCTCACATTTGTCCAAGGTGTTTGGATGATGCTCAAGAGCTGGAACAAGTACTCCTACTTCGACACCACCAGAGGGTACTTGCGGGTGCTTCTCAGTAGCAATTTATGCTGATTACCTCGTTGCTATTTATAACCACAGTTACACCATTATAATGCCCTGGTTCCCATCTTTACTGTAATGCTATAGCTATTTCATTAGCAGCTCTGTGAGAACAGTCTGTTTTGCGTTTCACCCTGTTTGGGTTATTGTAGAAGATAAGGGATGATGAGGAATGTGTACCATCCAGTTAGGGAGATGTGAGGGACAAAAAGGTTGGTGTTGGGATTTTTGTTCAGCGGGAGATGCAGAGAGAAGTAGCTGGGGAGAACCGATAATTCATTTAATCGTATGCAGTGTACCGTCCGTTATTACATGGCATCAATTTGTAACAGGGTAGCAAATTACACAGCATCCACACAAACCGGGATATGAGGCGGGACCGGAGAGTGTTTTCCCCAGACTTACTCAGCCAAGGAAACCAGATTGTTTCACTACTAAACGTTCTCAGTGAATCTGTTATCTTATTCTCTGAAGTCATGCATAATCCTCATGTTTATTTCCCTCCCCATAGTGAACATTGTGATGACTGCGATTCTATCCCGTGAGAAGTGCGGACTCTCCAAGGTTGTCACTCACTATCTGTTTGCAATGGCAGCGGCAGATCTTCTGGTCGTTTCTCTCGGCCTGACTTTGAGGCATATTCCGGTTGTTTATTCGAAGTACTATTTTCGCTGCGCATGTGCAACATCCAGGCGGCAATGATTTACGCAGCCACCGTCTGTTTGGTTTGGTTTGCCGTCGCTTTCACACTTGATCGATCTGTGGCCATTTGTTGCCAGAGGCTGAAGTATAAATACTGCACTGAGAGAACGGCGGCAGTGGTTCTGGGGACAGTGACCTCTGTGAGCTGTTCTAAGAATATTTTCATGAATTTTATTCTCACAGGTGTGTATTTCCTAGCTGATAACCCCAGATTTTGCGGGGCAAAACATGGTGTTGTGGGTTCTCCAGTTTGAGGAACAATTGCTATCATCCATTACCTGATCACCCCCGTGGTTCCGTTTGTTCTGGTTCTGCTGCTCAACGCAATGACCATCAGACACGTTTTAGTGGCCAGCAGAGCCCGCATGAGACTCCTAGGTTCCGGCATTGAGTAACTCCCAGAGACCCAGAGATGGAGAACCGCAGAAAATCCTTCATTTCATTGCTGGCAATTTCGGGGAACTTCATTTCATTATGGACATTGTTTACAGTAAATTACATATGGTTCCAACTGTATTACCTGGTGCGGGGGATAGATTTTCCACCTTATGCAATGCAGGAGGTGGCCTTCACTCTGCAGCTCCTTAGCTGCTGCACAAATACGGCTCTTTACGCTGTGACTCAGACGCTCCTCAGGGAGCAGCTGAAAGATGTTGTGAAAAATCCTCACACTCTCATTATAAAACACACCGAGTTCCGACAAGAGCCAAGCAATTCACTGCCTCGTTCTGTCGAACATGCCTGGTTCTCCCGCATCCGCCTCTCCTTTAACACGCTCTCCGTTCCACTGATACTTGACAAGGTCCGTGTCACACGGCGTTCCTACAGTTCATGACGCTCATCGACCAGATTCAGCGTGGATAATGTGCTGGGCTGATTATCATCATGTTTGTGAATCATTTTGTTTCTATTTAAACACAACCTATTCACAGCCAACAGATGGATAATTGCACTTCTCTGTCTAACACAATGCTGCAAAATATTGTAGATATTGTAGATTTATCAAGGATTTTAAAACCATTAACTTCCCCCAGTTACTTCAACAATTCTTTTTTTCCAATGCAAACGGGGCTGAGGATGACATGAGGGATGACATGACATGACATACACATTATCAAAGGCATAGATATTGTTAACTCTTTACGTACCATATTAATAGTTTTGCTATGATGGCTAAGGTTATCAATTTTCTCTCGTGGTATACAGACGGTTTAATCATCCGATTAAACAAAAATATATAAGGTGTTCCGCAGACTGAATGTTCATATAATTTTTATACAAGAAACTCTTGTGAAGAAAGAGGATAATCAGCGGATTTTTTTTTTTTTTTTTAAGCTTTTGGAAGGATTAGCAGTATCCTTCGAATTCCCAAGCTAAAGTGAGAGAAGATTCTATTTTTATAGATTCTTCTATTTCATTTGCTATGATACAATTTCGGATCCGAATGGTAGATTTTTGTTATTTACTGGCCTGCTCTGTAATAAAAAAGTGGAGATGGCCAATGTTTATGCTTCGAATATTAACCATCCTGATTTTTTCAAACATTTGTTCACATCCCTTTCCAATTTAAATGATTATATGTTGATAATGGGAGGAGATTTTAATTATTGTTTATGGATAGATCTAAGTCTAATGAGGCGCTCCTGAAACAATCGGCTACCTTTATTAACTCCTTTATGCTTGATTGTGGAATTACAGAAATGAGGAGGTTTCTGCATCCAAAGGAAAAAGAGTTTTCATTCTTTTCCAATGTTTACCATAGTTATTCTGGAATTGACTACTTTTTATTGACTCTCGTTTAATTCCATCTGTTACTGACTGTAACGATGATTCCATCGTCATCTCTGACCATGCGCCCCTGAAACTTTCCATCAAACTAATGGATGTGCCTTTTAGTTTTGGACAATGGCGACTCAATTCTGTATTACTACATGACTCGGACTTTGTGAATTTCAGTTAGGGAGAGATTGATTTTTTTTTCTTTACAACAAACTCTACGGATGAAATCTCCAGCGGGGTTCTATAGGATATTTTAAAGCATATATCTGTAGTCAGATTATCATATATTCTACTGGACTGAAAAAAGCGAATTAATAAAGAGATTGCTATGTTGGTTGATAAGATTAAAACAATTGACAAGATATACTCTATCGCTCCTAGTCAGGAGCTTTATTTTAAAAAACGGTCAAACTTCAAACGGAACAGAGTTTGCTTTTAACATCATCGGTTGAAAATTAGTTAATTAAGTCCAGGAGTCATTTTATTATACATGGCGATAAATCTGGTAAACTATTAGCTAGTCAATTGAAATCTGCTGCAGTTAAACGAAAGATTACTAAAATTCGTAAACGAGATGGAACTATGACGGTTGATCAAGATGAGATAAACAAATCGTTTCAAGAATTTTATACCTCCTTATACCAATCAGAATCTCCTGATGATCCCCCTTTAATGCATGAATTTTACAGGAAATTGAACGTTCCGAAACTATCACCTAATGAATGATTAGTATTAGATGCTACTATTATGGAACAGGAAATACAAGATGCTATTTCTTCATTGAACTCAGTTAAAACACCTGGCTTAGATGGTTTTACAGTAAAATTTTTCAAATCCTTTTCCACTATACTTTCTCCCTGGTTATGTAAAATCTTTAAGGATGCACTATTTATCGGTAAATTAGCAAAATCATTCTGTGGTGCCTCTATTTCTTTAATTCTTAAAAAAAAAGATAAAGATCGTACTGAATGTGCTTCATATAGGCCTACATCCTTATTGTACGCAGACTCTTTGATTTTTTCGAAAATACTGGCTACTCGATTGGAGAATGTATTGCCTCGAATTATCTCGGTCGATCAGAGGGGATTTATTAAAACGCTATTCGTCCTTTAATATTAGGAGATTGATGAATATTGCTTATACTCCCTCATCTAAAATTCCAGAATGTGTCACCTTATTGGATGCCGAGAAAGCATTCGATAGAGTCAAATGACCATACTTCTTTACCACACTTGAGAAATTTAATTTTAGTTTGCAATTTATATCTTGGGTTAAATTGATATATTATGCCCCTGTGGCTTCAGTACTTACCAATAATACAAGATATCCTTTTTCTTCAGTTATTTTACGGCACTAGGCAAGGTTGCCCTCTTAGCCCACTGTTATTTGATATTCCCCTGGAATCTTTAGCTATTGCTATTCGTGACTCACTTTCCATATTTGGCATCTCCTGCGGGATTGTGATACACAAGTTATCATTACACACAGATAAGTTATTATTATATATTTCGAATCCTGCAAAATCAATTCCGGCTCTTTTATCCTTGCTCTCTCAGTTTAGTAACTTTACTGGTTACAAACTTAAGTATTAAAAAGAGTGAACTTTTTCCCTTAAATATGCCAGTCCCAATCTATAGAGATTTACCAATTAGATTAGTATCGGATTATTTTACTTAACTGGGTGTTAAGATTACTAAAAAACATAAGGATTTATTTAATGTTATTATTTTACCCTTAATTGATTAGGTCAAACAATCGTTTACTAAATGGTCCTTATTGTCTGTGTCATTGATTGGCCGAAATAATGTTATAAAAGTGATTATTTTACCTAAATTTTCATATATTTTCCATGTGATACCAATCTTTATTCCTAAATCATTTTTTGATACTATTTATTCTAAAATCTCGTCTTATATACGGCAGAATAAAAATCCTAGGCTAAGTAAAAATATTTGCAGAAATCCAAAAAGAATTGTGGCTTGGCTTTGCCGAATTTAAGATTTTATTATTGGGCAATTAATATTAGATATTTAATATTTTGAACACATGAAGTGGATTTAAATGTTAGTCCTCATTGGGTTGATCTTGAACGCAGTTCGGCACAGGAATATTCAATGGCTGCCATCTTAGGGACCTCGCTTCCCTTGGATCTCTCTAAATTGACCAAACAAATGGTTAATCCTCTAAATAAACATACATTACAAATATGGTTTCAGTTTCGTAAATTCTTTAGCTTGGATAAATTTATTTTATAAGTCCTGTTATATCGAATTATTGCTTTCAAACCTCTGTCATGGATCAAGCATTTATGGTTTGGAAAATGAAGAGTATAATATTTTTTCGTGATTTATTTTTGGATAACTGTTTCCATTTTTTTCGATATTTACAGATTAAAGGTTTTTTAAAAAATACGATGTTACTGACGTTTCCAATTTCATATTCAACTGATATCATGAAAAAAATAGGTATAAATCCTTATCAAAGGGGTTTAATAGCAATCATTTATGGTATGATTATGAATATACAGCCAGATATATCTGATAAAATGAAAAAGGAATGGGAGAAGGAAATTCAACTTTCTGGACCTATAGATAAATGGGAGAAAATTTTACAATTAGTTAATTTTTCTTCTATTTGTGCTCAACATACGTTGATTCAATTTCAAGTGGTAATTAGGGCACTTATGTCCAAAGATAAACTAGCTAGATTTTAATCTCATATAAATCCAATCTGTGATAGATGTGATTCTGAGGTAACCTCTTTGACTCGTACGTTTTGGTCTTGCCCTCTCTTGGAAAAGTTTTGTAAAGATAAATTCTCCGCAATTTTACATATGGATTTAGAACATCATCCAATTACTGCAATTGTTGGCCTACCAATGATTGATTTGCCCTGTCCAGCTTGGCAGATGATTGCATTTGGTACCTTAATGGCTAGAACATCTATTCTATTGAACTGGAAAGAGATTAATCCTCCAACCACATCACAATGGTTCTCTCAAATCAAATCTTGTTTAAATTTAGAAAAAATTAGAAGTGGTACATTTGACCCCTCGGTTAAATTTGTAGAAACTTGGAGACCTTTTATTCAACCCTTTCACAGAACATCATCTGACCTTTTCCAATTCCTTTATTTTATTCATTGACCTGAGTAGAGGAGCAGAGTTAACGACATTATTTGATATAATTGAATAGCCCCGCTTTGTTTAGTTTCGCCTTAGTTTGGTTTAGTTTTCTTTAGTTTTTTTTAAATTTCAAATTGTTTTTTTTCATCTTTTTATTTTATTTCTTTTTTGGGTATCAAGGGTTTGGGAGGTAAATTATATTGGTGCTATTTATAGCTTTTTTTCATCTGTTAATTACCAACAATGTGATCCCACTCCCTTTATGCTACTATGATTATTATGTATTTACTTTTGAAAAACTTAGTAACAAGATTGAAAAAGGAAAGATATTTAGCATAATGCTTTACAGTGTCAGTAACCTGGATTCAATTCCCATTACTGTAAGTACATTCTCCTCTTAATGGTATGGGTTTCCTTTGGGTGTTCATGTTTCCTCCAACATTCCAAAGATGGAGGGTTAGGGTGAGTGAGCTGTGGACATGTTACTTTGGCATTGAAGTATGGGGACACTGGCTGGGCTACCTCCAGTGCATCTTTGGACTCTGTTGGCCATTGATGCAAATAGCACACACAGTATTTTTTTATATTTCATACTGCATTTTACAAATAAGTAAACCTCAGATTTAAAAAAATCTAACTAGTTCAATAGTTATATTTAATATCTGATAATGTATGCAATATACATCCTGAAATTCTTATTCTTCATGGACATCCATGGAAACAGAAGAGTGCCGCAAAGAATGAAAGATGGTAAAATTGTTAGAACCCCAATGTTCCCAACATGCACGAGCAGCAGTAAAGTATTGACCTTTCCCCACCCCCATCAACTTCAGCAAAATACCATCAATGCCCTGCACCCACCAAACACTAGCAAAGCCCTAGGAAAGATCATGATCTGCAGTAGCACAAAATCTAAGGGTTTTTCTGACAACTTGACGGACCACATGCTCTCTCTCTCTCTCCTTCACAAAGGGGCAGAGAGGTGCCGCTTCTCCGTGAGATGTTAGTTCACTTCAGTTAGATTAGTTAATCTAATTTGTTTTAATAGTTTACGAAATGTTCTCAATCTATTTGGGTAGTCCATTATGAACTAATACATTGTGTATTGCTCCAGAGACTCTGAGTTATGGAGGTTGACAGGGCTAGGTCTTCACTCTTTGGAACATAGGAGACTAAGGGACAACCTTATATATGTGTTTAAAATTATGAGAGCGATAGGTAAGGTGGATGACTACAATATTTCCCCAGGGTAGGGCAGTACATAAAGGGAACATCGATTTAGGATTTGAGGGAAATGATTCTGAAATGCCATGAATGAGCAACATTTTCATATAGACAGTGGTGAGTAAATGGAATGTTCTGCCGGATAAAGTGGGTGAAACTTAAATGATAGCATCATTTAGGGCCTGGAGGGGTATAAGCTGAATGCAGGCTATTGGGAACAGGCTGACGGACAATATGGTAGGCATGGACTCTTTTGGCAAAAAGGCCTGTACCAATGCTGTAATGTTGTCTCTGCCTCTATTGTGACAATCGAATGTTTGCTTAAATGGACACTTAATTCTACTGCTTTCTTCTCAAGTGAACTATACAGTCGAAATATTCATTTTGTAATTTAACATGGCCCAAATGCTTGATTTTATACTTCAAAGCTAATGTTCTTTTGCATCCTGTTTTCACTTGTTTTGATATTAGAAGGATGATATATTCTAGAGTATTCTCTGCGGGTAATTGATATAAATTAAAGGATTCAAAGTGGATTTGTATATAAATTTCTATGTAGATTACAGCCCTGAGATTCATCTTCCACAGACAGCTACGAGTTTAAACTCATTAAAAACCCATTCAAAGAAATACATGAACAACAAAGTGCAAAAAACTGTTCAAATCACACAAACAGCAAAAAAAGTGAAAAACACAGCATACAAAACACAAAGTCATTGCTCCGAGCATATTCTGTTCAATTCAGTGCCGCATCTCTCAATATCTATGACTATATGTGGCTTTCAAGTCTGGCAACGCAGGCCTGTACCAAAATCCATGCATGATTTGCAGAAGGCTATTTCAAGGGCAAAGAGACAATTTTGAACGAGGTTGGAGATGATATCAAATGCACGGCAACTCTGGCAGGGGCTGCAAGACATTACTTCTTACAAAGCGAAACACAATAGTTTGAATGGCAGCGATGCTTGACTACCAGGTGATTCAAAGCCTTCTATGCATATTTTGAAAGGAAGAACACAACTACAGCTGTAAAGATCCCTGCTGCACCTGCTGCCATGTGATCTCTGTCTCAGAGGCCGATGTTGGACTGTTTTAGGACAGAGAACCTTCGCCAGACAGAAGGTCCTGATGGTGTACCTGGTAAGACTCAGAAAACCTGTGCCGACCAACTACTGGGAGTATTACTGGACACCTTCAACCTCTCACTGCTACGGACACTAGATTCCACTTGTTTCAGAAAGGCAACGGTTATATCAGTGCCTCAGAAGGATAATCTGGGCTGCCTTAATAACTATCGCCCGGTAGAACTCACATCGACAGTAATGAAATTCTTTTAGAGGTTGGTTTACTTCCTAACCAGAGAATTACAGTCTGTCCAGGTTGCTGATAACATCTCCTCCTCACTGACGATCAACACTGGCACACTTCAAGGATGTGTCCTTAGCCCACTGCAATACGCTCTGTATACACATGACTTTGTGGCTAGGCATAGCTCAAAAGTCATCTACAAATTTGCTGACGATACAAGTATTGTTGGTGGAATCTCAGGTGGTGATGAGAAGGTGGACAGGAGTATAATATGCCAGCTATTACAATGGTGCTGCAGCAACAACCTGGCACTCAATGTCAGTAAGACGAAAGAGCTGATTGTGAACTTCAAGAAAGGTAAGACGATGGAGCACGTACCAATCCACATTGAGGGATCAGAAGTGGAGCGAGTGAGCAGCTTCAAGTTCCTCAGTGTAAGGATCTCTGAGGATCTAACCTGGACCCAGCATATGAATATAGTCATAAAGTCTGCGCCTATACTTTATTAGGAGTTTGAAGAGATTTGAAATGTCATCAAATACCCTCAAAAACTTATATAGGTGTCCAGTGGAGAGCATTCTGACAGGCTGCATCACTGTCTAGTCTGGTGGGGCTACTGCACAGAACAGAAAGTATCTGCAGAACATTGTAAATCTAGTCAGCTCCATTTTGAGCACTAGTCTACAAATTAATGAGGACATATTTAGGAAACAGTGTCTTAGAAAGGTAGAATTTTTTATTTAGGATCTCCAGCACGAAGTGCATGCCCTTTTCCCACTGTTACCATCAGAAGGAAATACAGAAGCCTGAAGGCTCGCACTCAGCGATTAAGGAACAATTTGCTCCCCTCTGCTGTCCAATTCCAAAATGGACATTGAAGCTTTGGACACTACCTCACTTTATTAGTATACAGTATTTCTGTTTTTGCACTTTAAAAAATCTATTGAATATATGTAATTGATTTACTTGTTTATTATTATGTTTTATTTTGTTTCTTATTATTTTTCTCACTCAGATTATTTTTTTGCTTTGAACTGCTGCTGTTAAGTTAACAAATTTCACGTCACATGCCGGTGATAATAAAACTATGCTTCACAAATCCACAAACCATGTCATGTAAACGTTGCCCAAGACAAAGGCCACCAGCAGCATCAAGCAAGAGGGAGAAAACATTCATTCATGTCCTTGCAATGTGAGATCGGCAAGAAATGTCGTCAGTCAGGGCCTCATGCCTCATCACAAGGCCTCTTGGCCACCAGGCCATGCACTTCAATTGAAACCTCACTGAACTCCCTTGGGGTCAGCAAAACAACAGATCGCTTGATCAGCCTGAAAACACACAACTAAAATGTAGGTCACAGGCTCCAGTAGCAGCTAAACTACATTTAAAAGAAAAAGATGAAGTAAATGAAGTGAGGCACGATCTTCAATAATGAGCACCAATCAGACTCATTGGATGTAACTGGCTTCCACATCGGAGTTTTACTCTGTCTTGGGTCTTTATATACTGATATGGTCTTCTGACAGCAAATATTGGGTTGGTTAAATATATGGCTTATTTACTTACCACATTTGTATATCGATCTGATGCAGGGAGTGTTACACCATACTCTGCAAGTTGCAGCCAAGACGTCTGGTCCTCAAGTATTTTGGGTGGGTCAAAGTGGAGATTTTAATCTGTTTTGGACTATAAGACAATGAAACATAGCAGCAGAATTAGGCCATTCAGCACATTGAGTCTGCTCTGTCAGTCTATCATGGATGATTCTGGATCCCACTCAATCCCACACATCTGCCTCCTCTCCATATCGTTTAATGCCCTGACCGATAGGTAAATTATCAACGTCGGCCTTAAATATACCTACATACTTGTCCTCCACCGCAGTCTGTGGCAGAACATTCCACAGATTCAGTACCCTCTAGCAAAAAAAAAAAAAAAATCCTCCTTACTTCTGTTCAAAAAGGTCGCTTCTCAAATTAGAGACTGTGCTTTCTAGTTCTGGATACCGCCACGATAAGAAACATCCTCACCACATCCACCCTATCTAGATCATTCAACATTCAGTAGGTTTCAGTGAGATACCCTTGCATTATTTTCAATTCCAATGAGTACAGGACCAAACCTGCCGAACACTCACCATGTGTTAACCCCTTAATTCCCAAAATCATCTTCGTGGAGCTTCTCCAGACTCTTTCCAATGGCAACGCATCCTTTATGAAATGGGGCCCAAAACCATTGACAATACTCCAAATGCAGCCTGCCTAGTGCCATATAAAGTGTCAGCATTATCTCCTTGCTTTTATATTCTATTCCCCTTGAAATAAGTGTCAACAGTGCATTTTCCTTCTTTTCCTGAGACTCAGCCTGTAAATTAGTTTTCTAGTAGTCTTGCATGAGGACTCCTTATTACCTCTGCACCTCTGATGATGGAACCTTATCCCGATTTAGATAATATTGGATTTTAAAAACTTCCTATTCATCCAACTTCCCATTCACATTTGCTACCTTAAATACCCTTTCCTTGGCTTTATATGCAGTCCTTAACTTTCCTTGTTAGCCATGGTTGCGTACCCCTGCTTTTTGTGGGGCATATCTATACTGTTCTTTGTGAATAATTCCCGGAAACTTCAGCCATGTCTGTTCTGCTATAATCCCACCAGTATTCTCCTCCAATCCATCTGGGCAAGCTCCTCTCTCCTGCATCTGTAATTCCCTTTATTCCTTTGTGATACTGATACATGTGACGTAAGCTTCTCACTCTCAAATTGTGGTCTGAATTCAGTCATATTATGATCACTTCCTCCTAAGGGTTCCTTTACATTGCACTCCCCAATAAGATCTGATTTACCACACAACATCCAATCTAAGATAGCCTTTCCCCAAGTAGACTTAATTGCAACATATTGAAAAAAGTCACCTCATAGGAATAGAACAAATTTCCTCTGACAATTCGACACCAACCCGATTTTACCAGTCAGCTTGCATATTGAACTCCCTCTTTACAATTGTGACAGTACCCTTATTACATGCCATTTCCAGTTCCCTTTGCAAACTCAACTCCACGTCCCGGCTACTATTTGGAGGCCTATATTTGATTCAGAAAATGCTTTATGTACATTTCCTTAATTTCACCCACGAAGATTCATCATTCTCTGACCTTTCGTCACCTCACTCTAAGGATGTAATTCCATCTCTTAACAACAGAGACAGCCCACTTTCTATGTGTTCCTGCCAGTCCTTCCGATACTGTTATGTGGTGGGCAACAATGAATAACAAGTCGGGTTTTATAAACAAGCATGAACTTTTATTAAACTCAGTTCAACCAAAATGAAAAGTAAACAAACGACTATCTTAACCGGAAGTTAACTGCTATGCGGCAATTTAACAAACAGCCTGATTCTGGAATAGTTCTTAAAGTGATAAATTTGAACACAGTCTTAAAGTGGTGAATTCGAATGTCCAAGGGACACAAACAGTCAGTAAGGAGAGACCTCCCTGAAACAAACAATTCCTTCGAATTATTACTGCTGATCCCAGCCAAGAGATGCCTTCTCCAAAGGATTGACAACGAAGGAAATAAAACGGCTTAAAGGAAATGACCTCTTTGCTCGAGGGTGAACACTGCACATACCTTCCTGATCTTGCAGGGTTTATCTCAGATGCAGGCCACTATTCCTGAACGAAGATTCAATAAGTTCGATCCTTTACAGAACCGTCGAATGACACCAACTTTACTCAATCCTTCAGGTTCCCGTACTTTGGTAATGTCTTTACTCTCCAATACTAGAGGTAACAAAGGTTTATAAACAAAAACTGGCAGCAATTGGCAGAACTGCGGGTAATAACGTTTCCACCTTATAATAGAAGGTAAAACTCCACTTTAAAACGAAGCTGCATCATGAGAAGAATACGCAGCAAAGCTAAGGAATTAACTCACGTACTAGCTGCATCACAAGAGGGGTTTCCCCTTATATACCTGTTGGAACATGCCAGCACATGACCTCACACTGGCGGGAAAATTACATCACCCAACCATCACAAAACAATTACATCATTCTCGCAAGATAGTCAATTACAGCGTGGTCATAAGACAGTCACAAGACACCCATGGGGTATGTAACACCTCTCTTCAAAAAGGGAAAATTTTGGTCTGTTATGAGCAAATTTTTTTAACAACTATTGACAAAAAAAGCAAATGAATAAAATCTACAACATACACAATAGACACAGTATTATCACACTGCACCTTACAAACTAATATACTGTAGGAGTGTTACAAAAGTTAAAATACCACTCCGTAAAATAAATTACATTGTATATTAAACTTCTAGATAGAGAGTCAGCAATCACACTGTTTTTGCCTTTAATATCAGTTGTCAAAATATTACACTCCTGTAAGATTGTACTCCAATTCAGTAATCTTTTATTTTTGTTTTTCATCTTACTGAAAAACACTAAAAGATTATGATCGGTGTAAACTACAAGTGGTTTCTAAGTTGCACCAACATACACATCAAAATGTTGTAAAGTCAAAACAAGAGATAATAATTCCTTTTCTGCGGTTGAATAATTTCTTTCATGCTCATTATATTTCCATGAAAAGTAAGCTACTGGATGATAAACATCGTCACCCTCATTCCTCTGAAGTAATACTGCTCCTGCGGCCTCATCAATAGAATTTACAGCTAATGAAAATGGTTTTTCAAAGACACGTGCCCTGAGCACAGGTTGTGTCAGTTTTCAGTTTCTCAAATGCCTCCTGACAAAGCAGTGTCCACACAATGTTTTCATTTTTCTTCAAGAGGTTAGTCAATGGAAGGGCAATATCAGCAAAACTGTTACAGAATTTTCAGTAATATCCTAGCATTGCCAAGAATCTTTGGAAAGTTTTTTTTTTACCAGTTGGAGTGGGTACCTTTAAAATTGCTTGAATTTTTGCCTGAACAGGAGCTAATTTACCTTGACCCACAGCATATCCAAGGTAGGTCACAGTGGCATGAATAAATTCACTTTTAGCTAAGTTAATAGTTAAGTTAACTTTTGGAAGCCGTTCAAATAGTTTCTCCACCGCAGTGACATGGTTCCCAAGTATCATTTCCTGTAACTAATCATCAATATATGCATCGGTATCTTTAAAACCATGAATCAGAAAATTAATCATTCACTGGAGAGTACATGGTGAATTCTTCATCCCAAAAAGAAGAACATGATATACATATAATCCAGATGGGGTTACAAATGCAAAAATCTCTCCACCTCTATCCGTCAATGGAACACACCAATACCCTTTTAAGAAATCAATCTTTCCAAGGAACTTTGCTTGTCAAACTTTGTCGACACAATCATCCACTCTAGGGATTGGAAACGAAGCAGATTTGTTACAGCATGCACTTTCCTGTAATCAGTTCAGAACCGGATAGTACCGTCTAGCTTAGACACCATAACACAAGGTGAACTCCAATTCGAATTGGAAGGTCTAATAATATTATTCTCAAACATATATGTAACTTCTTGTTCAGCAAGATCACATTTTTCCATGTTCATACATTATGGATAGTGCTTTATGGGTTTGACATCCCCAACATCTACGTCATGTAAAACTAATGTTCTTTTTGGAACGTCCGGAAATAAATCCGTATATTTCAAAAGTAACTGCTGCATCTGCTGCCTCTGCTCTGTCTGTAAATGAGGTAATTTACAGATAAATAATCCATTAAGTTCCCAGTGGGATCAGACTCATTATTATTAACCACAACAGCCAAAGTAGTAGACTGCTCCCCATAATATGGTTTTATCATATTTAAATGACAAATCTGGTTTGACCTTTTCGATCTGCTATTTTTATCACATAATCCACATCATTAACTTTAGATAAAATCTACATAAGGACCATGAAATTTAGCCTGTAAATGGTTCGTTTGCACAGGGAAAAATAACCAACACCTTATCTCCTTCTTTAAATGACCTCATTTAGCTTCCTTATCATACTAAGTCTTCATTTTCTCCTGAACCGATTTTAGATTTTCCCTCGCTAAGCTACAAGCTTCATACAATCGTTCCTTAAGTTTCAAAACATATTCCAGCAAATTTGTATGTACCTCTTTATTAATCCACTATTCTTTCAACGAGGCCATAGTGCCTCTAACTCTATGCCAAAACACAAGTTCAAAAGGACTAAAACCTAAGAAATCCTGTACTGACTCACGTACTGCAAGTAGAAGTAAATATGCACCCTCAGCGCAATCCTTTTCATCGTCCACACAATACGTCTGAATCATGTTTTTGTGGGTACAATGAAACCTCTCCAAGGCTCCTTGAGATTTTGGATGGTATGCAGACGAGGTAATCTGATTGGCTCCATATTTATAAACTATCTGCTGGAATAATCCAGACATAAAATCCAGACATACCTTGATCAAATTCTATTTCCTTAGGCAACCCAAAATAAGTAAAGAATTTTATAAGAGCCTTTATTACACTTTTAGCTTTTATCTTCCTGAGTGGTATTGCCTCAGTAAACCTAGACGCTGTGCACATGATGGTCAGCAAATATTGATGCCCAGTTTTAGATTTGGCAATGGGCCTCCACAATCTACAATAATTTTGGAAAATGGGGGTTCACCAAATGCAGGAATAGGTTGCAGTGGGGCCACTGGAGTAATTTGATTAGGTTTGCTCACAATCTGACAAGTAGAACAAGTTTGACAAAATGTCTCCACATCTTTTCTCAAACCAGGCCAATAAAAATGTTTAAAAACCTTCTTCACAGTTTTCTTCACAACTTGATGTCCACCCAAGGGCATACTATGAGCCAAAGTTAAAAATCTGATTCTGATAATCTTTAGGAACTACTAACTGGTCAACAACTTCCCATTCCTGACTTATATAAATTGTAGGTGATCTCCACTTGCTCATTAACACTCCACTCTTAAAATAATATCCTACTGGCACCTTCTCAATTTCACTATCTGTAAGAGCGTGTTCTTTTAACTTGATAATCTCAGTGTAACTACTCTGCTCTGCTACTATCTCCTTCCGTGATAGATACAAGTCTTCATGGCCGGACTTACTAGAAGAGTTTTGATCAACCAATGAAGTAAGAACGTTTCTGACACATCCTCAAAATTCGAATCCCGAATTGAACAATTATAGGTAACAGCCTCATCCTGCATAGATCCATTCCCCTCAGCAATCTTATTTATATAACTCTGGTTACAACACAGGAGGAATCTATGTTAGAACCTATCTTTGGTTCATCAGAGATGGGCTTAATCATCAAATGCACTTCAGGAAAAAACTTGCCCAGCTGCTAAGTCATTCCCTAACAATAGGCAAACATCATTCACAGCTAAACTGGGTTGTAGTCCTATTTTAATAAGTCCTGTAACTAACCCCGACCTTAACTTTACTCGGTGCAAATGCCCATGCATAAGAGCACTCATAACACCTCGTGTATAGTTTACATCACCAGTGGCAGACTCATCATTAAACTTTAGAACACGGTCTAACGTAAGTGACTCAGAAACTCCAGTCTCCCTAAGGATTTTTATTGGCACCACAGTGGATCTCTCTTTCAAGGATGCAAATAATTCGGTTATAAAATGATCATAACCCCTCTTAACTTGGACAGGCTCTGACAAAACTTCATTTGTATTTCTCGAACTCTGTGGATTTACAGGTTTTTCAATATGGTCTACACAGGCATCTGGGACTGCCTCCATCTCGAAATTGCCTTTCCTTCACATGTTTCCCTTCATCCTTACCTTTCTCCCTAACTATTGACTTAATTTCTGGTTTACCTTGACTCTCTGCGCTATTTTTCCTTTTAAAAGCTCTACCCGGAGGAAATTTATTCTTATAGATTAAAGCATACTCACTTGCTAATTTAGCTGATTCCTGCAATGTAACAGTGTCCCTATCATTTAAGTTTGCTCTTACTTCAACAGGGATACTCCTTATCACTTCCTCCATTAAAATCAACTCATTTTATTTATTGTACTCCCCATTCACATTTTTAGAGGAAACCCATCTCTCAAAACACACAGTTTTATCGTAGACAAATTCCACGTAAGTTTTTCTACAGATTTCTTCAAATTTCGGAAACTTTCTCTAGAAGATTCAGTTCATATGCTATCAATATATGCTGCTTCAAAATATGATAATCAAGTGGTTGCTCAGAAGGTAAAGCTGTATAAACCTGTTGCGCCTTGCCTTTAATTGTATTCCATAACATCACTGGCCATTTCTCTTTCGGCCACTCTGAAATCTGAGCAACAGTTTTGAAATGTTGGAAATATTAATCTACTTCTGTTTCATTAAATGGAGGAGCTAATATAACTTCTCTATTAGCAACAAAGTGATTCCTAGAAATAGAGGTCTGATTCTCAGACCTTAATTCCAGTATCGTAAGTTCAAATTCCCTCTTTTTATTTTCAGCTTCTAACCGCATAGATCCAAGTCAGCTTTCAATTGTTTCTGTTTTAACTCATCTTCCAATCTAAGCTGTTCTAACGCTACCTGTTCCAGGTGTAACTAGGCCGCTGCTTCACTTACAGGGAACCTATCTTACTCCGCGTTATCAAAAACACCCGAATTTAGATAGTGCTTCGCGATTTTCCTCTGAATTACAGGCTTTGTTGTAGCCTTCGAAATCCCTTTAAGTTTCAACCTGTTAGCAATCTCAGATACATCGCTCTTTTTCGCCTTTGCTATTAACTCTGGGTCTGGTGATGCCAGAAAGTCGTCAATATCCATTGTTGCCGAATACCACCCACAAACCAATAAAACAAAAGAATCGGGAATTACCCTTTTCCAAATCAGATCGATAATTAAACAAGCAGTTAAGCTCAATAAATGAACATATCCCACGAGCCCCCAATTATTACAGTACGTCTCCAGCAACAATAATTGAGACAGATTTCATATAAACAAATAAACATTTATTTAACTCTGTTCAACAAAAAAAATGAAAAGTAAACAAACGAGTAGCTTAATTGTAAGTTAACTGCAATATGGCAACTCAATCAGTTCTTAAAGCGATAAATACGAACACCTTTCTTAAATTGGTAACTGTGCAAGTCCAAATGATTTATACACTCAATTAGGAGAGACTTTCCTGAAATAACAAATTCCACGACGACGTGACGTTACTGCTGATTCCAGCAGAAATATGCCTTGCCTGAAAGATTCACGACGAAGGAAATAAAATTAGCTTAAAAGAACTGACCTTTTCCTTAGCGAGTAACACAGCTCCAACCATTTCTGCTCTTACAGGCAGCGGTTAACTCCGATGCAGATTACTCTTTCCTGAACGAAGATCCAATAAAGTCCATCCTGTATTAAACCGCTAATGGCACCAAATTTACTCAAAACTTCAGGTTTCCGTACTTCAATAAATGCTTCACTTTCCAATTGAATTGCAAAGGTAGATCAAACAAAAACTGGCAGCGTTTGGCAAATATGCTAGCAATAACCTTTGAGACTTAAGATATAAATTAAAACTCCACTTTAAAACAAAACTGCGTCATGTGATGAATACACAGCATAAAGGAGTAACTGATGAATTAAACGATGAACTAACCTGTGTCACAGCAGGGCTTTCCCGTTTCATACCTGTTGGAAGAGACCATCAGATGACCTCACATTGGCGGGAAAATTACATCACATGACCTCACACTGGCGGGAAATTACATCACAAAACTATTATATCATGTTTGCCATATACTCAATAACATCATGGTCTTAAGCGAGTCACAAGATACCCACCGGGTATGCAACACCGTGTTCGCATTTACCACTTTAAGACTGCATTCGAATTTAGCACTTTAAGATCTATTGCAGAGTCTGGCTGTTTGTTAAATTGTCGTACATCAGTTAACCAGTTAAGATAGACATTTGTTTACTTTTCACTTTTGTTGAGCAGAGTTTAATAAGTGTTAATGTTTGTTTATAAAACCTGATTCATTTCGATGTTCATTGTTGCCCACCACATCACAGAAACTGGGGGGCTCGCTCGGGATTTGTTCCATATTTAAGATGAAGTGCTTATTTAATTATTAATCTGATTTGCGAGAAGGAAATACCCGACTCTTTAGTTCAAATAATCTTGGGTGATATCTGACGGCAATGAATATTGATAGCTTTGTAGCATCACCAGACCTGGAGGTATTAGCGAAGGCGAGAAAGGGTGTCGTATGCGAGATTGGTAGATGGTTGAACCTTAATGTAATTTGAAAGATTACAACAAAGTCGGTAATTCAGAGAAAAATCATGGCACATTATATAGAATTGAATGGTTTTACTGAGGAAGTGTTAGATGTTTCCAATAATAAACTGAAAGTGCAGTTGCAAATAGAATAAATAAAGTAAGGGCAATTTAAAGTGGAACTGGAGGCAAGAGAAAGAGATAAACAAAAGGAGTTTCAGCTAGTGATGGACAAATTAAAGTCCGAGAATAGTACGTCTGGTTCTAGGAAACTGTTTGCTCTTAGTCAGGAAATAAAATTGGTTCCTCCCTTTAATGAGGCAGAAATAGATATATATTTCAAGCGTTATGAAACTGTTGCTCGGATTTCTGAATCAATAAAAGTCATTAGGGATACTGGAACTTCTCAATCACTAATGTTAGACAGTGGGTTAAAGTTCAGTGATGAGTCTGACACTGGTGAGGTAAACTATATGGCAGGTGTTGGGAGAGCCCTTATGCCTATACATTTACATAAAGTAAATTTAAGGTCAGGGTTAGTTACAGGACCTGTTAAAGTAGGACTACAACCCAGCTTACCCGTGAAAGATTTCTCTCTATTGTTGGGGAATGCCTTAACAGATGAACAAATCTTTCCTGAAGTGCATTTGAAAATAAAGTCAGAGGAACCACAGATGGATTGTAACACAGATTCCTCTAGTGTGTAACTCGAGCTATGGCCAGAAAGCTTGATGTGCAGGATGAGGTTGTTACCCATGACTGTTCAACTCGAGATTCGAATTTTGAGGATGTGTCAGGAACATTCTTACTTTAATTGTTTGATCAAGATTCTTGAAGTAAGCCTGACCATGAAGATTTGTCTCTATCTTGGAAGGAGTTGATAGCAAAGCAGAGACTCTGAGATTATCGAATTAAAGGAACAGACTCTCCCGCATAGTGAAATTGATAAGTTGCCAGTAGGATATTATTTTGAGAAAGGAGTGCTGATGAGGAAGTGGAGATCACCTACAATTCCTGCAAGTGATGAGTGGAAGGTTGTTCACCAGGTTGTTGTTCCTAAAGTTTATTGGAATGAGATTTTAACTTTAACACATAGTGTGGTGGACATCAAGGGGTGAAGAAAACTGTGAACGAGGATTTTAAATATTTTTACTGGCCTGGTTTACGAAATGATGTGTTGATATTTTGCCTAACTTGTCAGACTTGTCAAATTATGGGTAAACCTAATAGAATTACTCAAGTGGCCCCACTGCAACCTATTCCCGCATTTGGTGAAACATTTTCTAAAATTATTGTCGATTTTGTAAGCCCATTACCAAAAACTAAAGCTTGTCATCAATATTTGCTAACCATAATGTTCACTGATTCTAGGTTTCCAGAAGCAATACCCCTTATGAATATAACGGCTAAAACTGTAACAAAAGCTCTTATAAAATTATTTACATATTTTGGGTTACCTAAGGAAATACAATCTGAACAAGGCAGTAACTTTCTGTCTGGATAATTTCAACGGATAGTTTCTAAACTGGGAGCTAAGCAGATTACCTCGTCTGCATATCATCCAGAATCGCTAGGAGCCTTGGAGAGGCTTTATTCTACCGTCAAGACTGTGATTAGGACGTATTGTGTAGAAAATTAAAATGATTGGGATGAGGGCATATATTTTACTTCTCTTTGCAGTATGAGAGTCATTACAGGATTCAATAGGCTTTAGTCCATTTGAACTTGTATTTGGGCTTAGAGTTAGAGGATCTTTGGCCTTATTAAATGAGCAATGGATTAATAAAGAGGTACACAATAATTTGCTGGATTATGTTTTAAAATTTAAGGGTAGATTACATAACGCTTGTAGCTTAGCCAGGGAAAATTTAAAATCGGCTCAGGAGAGAATGAAAACCAAGTATTCTTAGGGCATGGCAACAATGAATATAGAATTGAGACAGGTTTTTTTCTATAAGCAAATAAACAATTTATTAAACCCTGCTCAATAAAAACGAAAAGTAAACAAACGACTAACTTAACTGGAAGTTAACTGCTATACAGCAACTCGAACAGTTCTTACAGTGATAAATGCGAACACAGTTCTTAAAGTGATAAATGCGATACTCTAAATGATTAATACAGTCAATTAGGAGAGACTTTCCTGAAGTAACGAATTCCTTGATGACGTGACGTTACTGCCGATCGCACCCGAAATATGCCTTAGCTGAAGGATTCACGATGAAGGAAATAAAAACGGCTTGAAGGATTTGAACTTTTCCTTGGATAATAACACTGCACCCAACCCTTTCTGCTGTTACAAAGCAGGGGCTATCTCAGATGCAGGTTACTATTTCCAAAACGATGCATCCAATATTCTCAATCCTGTATTACCACCGAGGATCACCTACTTTAATCGCTCCTTCGGGTTTCTGTACTTTGGTAAATCTTCACTCTCCGATACTTAGACTTTAACATTAAATCGAAGATATATCATATGTAACTGGTAGCGATTTTCAAAACTGCTGGCACAATGACAATGTCCCTTACAGTAAGAATAAAAACTTCAATTTAAAACAAAACTGCATCATGAAACCAAATACGCAGCATGACTCAACCGACATCCTAACAAAAACTCCTGCATTACATCAGGGTTTCCCGGTTATATACCTGTTGGAACAGTCCGTCACATGACCCACGACGGCAGGAAAATTACATCATGTGACCTCATACTGGCGGGAAAGTACATCACTCCGCCATCACAATGCCATTACATCACGCTCACCAGATACTCAACTACATCATGGTCACAAGTCAATTACAAGTTACCCATGAGTTATGTAACTCCTCCCTCCAAAAAAAAAAGATATGTCAGGAGCAAACTTTTAACAATTAACTATTTACAAAAGAAAACAAGTGTATAAAATCTACAACATACACTATATACATAGTATTATCATATAGCACCTTACAAACTAATATACAGTAGGAGTGTTACAGGTGTTAAAAAACTCTCCTTAAAATAATTACATTGTACATTCAACATCTAGATAGATAGTCAGCAATCACATTATCTTTGTCATTAATATCAGTTAAAAATATTATAAGCATGTAACATCAGACTTTTGTTGCTAAATTGGATTCTGATATATTTCCTTAACCATTTTCCTTAGCCAAGCTCGGACCTACAACATAACTAAGTAAGTCACAGTGGCATGACCAAATACACTTTTAGCTAAATTAATTGTTGTTAGTTTTTGAAAGCCTTTCAAATAGTTTCTGAACCACAGTAATATGTGCTTCCCAAGTATCATTTCCTGTAACTAAATCGTCAATATAGGCATCTACAGCATCTACATCATGAGAAGCTAGTGTGGTTCTTTTAGGAACGTCTGGAAATAAATCCTTATGTTAAAAAAATAATTGCTTCATCTGCTGCTTCTGCTATGGCTGTAAATGTGCTAATTTCTCATCAATATTTTCTAGAATGGTTGAGTTTGGTAATCTGGCAGAAACAATGTTGGGTTTAGAATGAGTTTCAGATGAATCATCCATTAAGTTCCTAATGAGATTAGACTCATTATTATTGACCACAACAGTCATTGTAGCAGTCTGTTTCTCATAATATGGTTTTATCATATTTATATGACAAAGCTGGGTTGGCCTTCTTCGGTCTGGCGTTTTTATCACATAATCCAAATCATTAACTTTAGACATAATTTCATAAGGACCATGAAATCTAGCTTGTAACAGAATCGTTTGTACCGGGAAAAGAACCAACGGCTTATCTCCAGGCTTAAATAACCTCATTCTAGCTTTTTTACCATGCAAGTTTTCACTTTCTACTGAGTGGATTTTAAATTTTCGCTTGCTACGTTAGAAGCTTTATGTAATCTATCCTTAAATTTTGAAACATAATCCAGCAAATTACTCTGTACCTCTTTACTAATCCATTGTTCTTTTAATAAAGCCAAAGGTACTCTAAACCTATGCCCAAATGCAAGTTCAAACAGACTGAAACCCAATGAATCCTGCACAGACTCCCGTACTGCAAAAAGAAGTAATTATAAGCCTTCATCCCAATCATTTTCATTTTCTACATAATACGTCCTAATCATTGTCTTGAGGATAGAATGAAAGGTATCCAAGCCTCCTTGCGATTCTGGACGGTAAGCAACGAGATAGACTGCTTAGCTCCCAGTTCATAAACTAACTGTTCAAACAATCAAGACTTAAAATTAGTACCTTGATCAGAATGTATTTCCTTGGCAACAAAAAATATGTTAAGAATTTTATAAGAGCCTTTATTACAGTTTTAGCTGTTATATTCCTAAATGATATTGCCTCCGCAAACCTAGACGCAGAGCACATTATGGTCAATAAATATTGATGGCCAGTTTTAATTTTTGGCAATGGGCCTACACAATGTATAATAGCTTTATAAAACGGTTCACCAAATGCGGGAATAGGTTGCAGTGGGGCCATTGGAGTAACTTGACTAGGTTTACCCACATTTTGGCAAGTATCACATGGTCTGCAAAATGTCGCCACATCTTTTCTCAAACCAGGCCAGTAAAAATGTACAAAAACCTTGTACAGAGTTTTCTTCACTCCTTGATGTCCACTATGAGCAATAGTTAAAATCTCATTCCGATAAACTTTAGGAACAACAATCTGGAGAACAACCTTCCATTCATCACTTGCAAGAATAGTAGGTGTTCTCCACTTCCTCATCAGCACTCCTTTTTCAAAATATAATCCTACTGACACCTTATCAATTTCACGATGTGGGATTTTCACGATTTTCACGATTTTCACGATTCTTTTAAATCGATAATCTTTTAATTCGATAACTGTGCTCTGCAATCAAGACAAATCTTCATGGTCAGACTTACTCCAAGAATCATTATCAAATTTTGAAGGTAAGAAAGTTCCTGAAACATCCTCAAAATTCGAATCCCGAGTTGAACAGTCATGGGTAACAACCTCATCCTGCACTTCAAGCTTTTCAGCCATAGCTCGAGTTGCACACAAGTGGAATCTGTGTTACAATTCATCCGTGGTTCCTCTGAATTTATTTTCAAATGAGCTTCAGGAAAGACATGTCCATCTGCTACACCATTCCCCAACAATAGAGAAGCGTCATTCACAGGTAAACTGGGTTGTAGTCCTGCTTTAACCTATCCTGTAACTAACACTGATATTAAATTTACTCTATTCAAATGTACAGCCATAAGGGCACTCCCAACACCTCGTATATAGTTTACCTCACCAGTGTCAGACACATCACTAAACTGTCTAAAATCAGTGATTGAGAAGCTCAAGTACCCCTAAGGATTTTTATTGGCACGGGACTAGATCTCTCTTTCAAAGATAAAAATACTTCAATTATAAGATGATCATATCCCCTCTTAACTTGGTCTGACTCTGGCAAAGCTTCATGTGTGTTTATCGAACCCTGTGGATTTACAGGTGTTTCAATATGCTGGGCAAGAGCATCTGGGACTGCTACCTACTCCTTCTTCTTCTTCAATCGAAAACAGTTAACTATTATGTGACCAGGTTTCTTACAATAATTACAAATGGGACCAAACTGTCACATGTTTTCCTTCATCCTTACCTTTCTCTCTTACTTCTGATCTATTGTCTGGTTTATCTTGGCTCTCTGTGCTATTTTTCCTTTTGAAAGTTCTACCCTGAGGAAATTTATTCTTACGGATTGAAGAATACTCATCAGCTAATTTAGCAGACTCCTGCAATGTATCAGTGTCCCTCTCACGTAAGTATGTTCTTACTTCAGCAGGGATGCTCCTTTTAAATTCCTCCCTTAAAATCAACTCTTTCAATTTATTATACTCCCCATTCACATTTTTAGAGGAACCCCATCTCTAAAAGCACAGAGCTTTATTGTAGGCAAATTCCACGTAAGCTTTTTCTACGGATTTCTTCAAATTTTCGAATCTTTCTCTATAATCTTCTGGAACCAGTTCACATGCTTTTAGAATATGCTGCTTCACAATATCATCATCAAGTGCTTGCTCAGCAGTCAAAGTTGTATAAACTTGTGCCTTGCTTTTAATTACACTCTGTAACATCACTGGTCATTTCTCTATCGGCCACTCTGAAATTTGAGCAACAGTTTCAAAATGTTGGAAATATTTATCCACTTCTGTTTCTTTAAATAGAGGAGCTACTATAACTTCTCGACTAGCAACAAACTGCTTCCCAGAACCAGTGGACTAATTCTTGGACCTTAATTTCTCCATTGCAAGTTCAAATTCCCTCTGTTTATTTGCAGCTTTTAACCGATTAAGCTCCAAGTCAGCTTCCAACTGATTCTTTTTAACTCAGCTGCTATTCTAAGCGTTTCTAACGCTTTACATTACTCTAACTTCATTTATTCGATTTCCAACTACATTGCCAGGTTACCTGTTGGAGACATATATAACACCACTTCATCAAAATCACCCGATTCTACATCGTGTGACGCGATTTTTCTCTGAATTATTGGTTTTGTGGGACCCTTCGAAATATCTTTAAGTTCCAACCTGCTAGCAATCTCAGATACATCACTAGTTCTTACCTTTGCTAATAACTCCGGGACTGGCGATGCCAGAAATTCGTAATTATTCATTGTTGCAAAAGACCACCTGAAGCCAATCAAGCAAAATAATCGGGTATTACACTTTTTAAATCAAACTGATAATTAAGCAAGCACTTAAAATCAAAAGTGGCTTAGATGCCATATGAGCCCCCAATTGTTACGATACGGCAACAGTGAATATATAATTGAGACTGTTTTTTTACATTAACAAATAAACAATTTATTAAACTCTGCTCAATATAAATGAAAAGTAAGCAAACGACTAACTTAACCGGAATTTAACTGCTATACAGCAACTCTTAACAGTTCTTAAAGTGATAAATGCGAAAGTCCAAATGATTTTTACAGTCAATTAAGAGACATTTTACGAAAGTAATGAATCCCTCGAAGACGTGATGTTAATCCTGATCCTAGCCGTAATATGCCTTGCCCGAAGGATTCACTATGAAGGAAATAAAAATGGCTTGAAGGAACGGATCATTTATTTGGTGAATAACACTGCGCACAGCCCTTTCTGCTCTTACAATGCAGGAGCTATCTTGAATGCAGGTTACTATTTCCGCAACAAAGATCCAATAAGGTCGATCCTGTATTACCAACAATGACACCAACTTTACTTGCTTCTTCGGGTTTCCGTACTTCGGTAAATCTTCACTCTCTAATACTTAGACTTTAATATTAAATCGAACATATATCAAGCACAACTGGCAGTGATTTCAAAACTGCGGGCAGAACGACAATGTACCTTACAGTGAGAATTAAAACTCCACTTTAAAACAAAACCGCATGATGAAACCAAATACATAGCACAACGGAGTAACAGACGACTTAAACGAGGTCGCAACAAAAACTCTTGCGCCACAGCAGGCTTTCCCCGTTTATACCTGTTGGAACAGGCCATCACATGGCTTCACAATAGCGGGAAAATTACATCATGTGACCTTCCACTGGCCATTACATCACGCTCACCAGATAATCAACTACGTCATGGTCACAAAACAATCACAAGATACCCCTGCGGTATGCAACAGTATGATAAAGAAGCTAAAATGAGTTCATTTAAGCCTGGAGATAAGGTGTTGATTCTTTTCCCCATGCAAACGAACTCCTTACAAGTTAGATTTCATGGTCCTTATGAAATTATGTCTAAAGTTAATGATGGGGATTATGTGATAAAAATCCCAGATCGAAGAAGGCCAAACCAGCTTGGTATTATAAATATGATAAAACCATGTTATGAGAAAAACTCTGTTACTATGACTGTTGTGATTAATAACCATGAGTCTGATCTCACCAGGAACTTAACGGATGTTTCAGTTGAAACTAATTTTAAACACAATTTTAATTCTGCCAGATTAACAAACTCAACAATTCTGGAAAATATTGATGAGAAATTAGTTCATTTACAGCCAAAGCAGAAGTAGTAGATGAAGCAATTAATTCTTGAATATAGGGATTTATTTCCTGACGTTCCTAAAAGAACCACAGTAACTTCACTTGATGTAGATGTTGGAGATGCCTAACCCTTAAAACAATATCCATATAGGATGAACATAGAAAAATGTGAACTTGCTGAGAAAGCAATTAAATATATGTTAGAGAATAATATTATTAGACATTCTAATTCGAATTGGAGTTCACCTTGTGTTATGGTGCCTAAGTCAGACGGTAGTATTCGGTTTTGTACTGACTACAGGAAGGTGAATGCTGTAACGAAAACAGATGCATATCCAATCCCTAGAGTGGATGATTGTGTGGATAAAGTCAGAAAAGCAAAGTTCCTTACAAAGATTGATTTGTTAAATGGGTATTGGTATGTTCCATTGACGGATTGAGGTAGGGAGATTTCAGTATTTGTAACCCCATCTGGGTTATATGAATATTATCTTCTTCCTTTTTTGATGAAGAATGCACCAGGTACATTCCAGTGCATGATTAATTCTGTGATTCATGGGTTAATAGATACTGATGCTTTTATTGATAATTGAGTTACAGGAAATGATACTTGGGAAGCACATGATACTGCGGTGGAGAAACTATTTGAAAGGCTTTCCAAAGCTATCTTTGTTATTAATTTAGCTAAAAGTGAATTTCGTCACGCCACTGTGACTTACCTTGGTTATGTTCTGGGTCAAGGTGAATTAAGTCCCGTTCAGACAAATGTTCGGGCAAGTTTAGAAGTCCCCACTCCAACTTGTAAAAAAAAAAAACAACTCTCCGAAGGTTTTTGGGAATGTTAGGATATAACCGAAAAGTTTGAAAGAATTTTGCTAATATTTCCCATCCATTAACTAACCTCTTGAAGAAAAATGAAGAGTTTGGGTGGACAATGCTCTGGCAGGAGGCATTTGAGAAATTGAAACTATGCCGTGTCATCAACCTGTGCTCAGGGCACCTGACTTCGAAAAACCATTTTCATTGGCTGTAGATGCTAGTGATGAAGCTGCAGGTGTCATAAGGGGACGTGAGACTGGAGCCAAATGCAGGACGCAGGTACTGAAGTACTAAGGGCAGGACGGGACAAGCTAAAGGATAGGACAAGTTGTGGAGACCGTGGCGTTCGTGCAGACCGTGGCGTTCAGAGATGATCTCGGAGGTCTGAGATGATCTTGGAGTTCAGGGAGGATCTTGGAGCTCAGAGAGATCTTGGAGCTTAAAGAGATCTTGAGGTCCAAGGTGGTCTCGAGGCTTGGCTAGAGGCTGGGGTCTAAAGACTAGGAATGCTGGGAGGATAGCTCCCTGGGCGGGCCGCAGAACTCCTGGGCAGCACCCGGACCTCCCAGGCAGGACACAGGGGCCTGGGCAGTTCGCGGGGTTCCTGGGCAGGTCACGGGGCACAACCCGTCGGAGGCGAGGGATAGGAAGGGGCAGAGCCCTGCGCCGGGCAATGGCATTCTAGACAGGCTTACCCGACTGAGGCAAGGGGTAGGAAGAGAATTCGGTCAAGGGTGACCAAGACTCACTGCGGGCAGAAGATTCGGATGGGCTAGGGAGCAGCCCAGTCCAGCACTCACTCTCAAAACTCGTCGTTATCGGTGGTACTCCAAACCGGGACGGACAGGACTAACCACAACTATAATCAATTCGAGAGCCCCTTATATTCACAGCCAACCGATAGGCATCAGGTGCGCCTCCTTGAGCCCAACCAAGCGAAGATGATCCTCAGGTGTGACTATTTGAGCTCAAGGTGAAACAAGGGGCCGTCGAAGGACCTGGAGTCCGGAGTCTGCAGACCAGATCAAGAACAGGAATATGGACTTCAAACCCGACCATAGCAGCAGGAGCAGTGTTACTTCAAAGGAATGAAGGTGACGAGGTTGATCATCCAGTAGCTTACTTTCCTAAGAAATTTAATGAGCATCAAATAAACTATTCAACTATAGAAAATGAAGTATTATCACTTCTTTTGGCTTTACAACATTTTGTTGCATATTTTGGTACAACTCAAAAACCACCCATAGCTTACACCGATCATAATTCGTTAGTGTTTCTGAGTAAGATGAAAAAGATAAACAGAAAGTTACTAAATTGGAGTCTGTTCTTGCAGGAGTATAATACTTTGACAACTCATATTGAAGGCAAGGATAATGTGAGTGCTGACTGTCTATCTACATGTTGAATGTGCAATGTATTATTTATGGAGTTATATTTTAACATCTGTAACACTCCAACTGTATATTAGTTTGTAAGTTGCTGTAAGATAATATTATGCATATTGTGTATGTTGTAGATTTTATACATTTGTATTTTAGGTAATTAGTTAATTGTTTTTTTCTCATGACAGACCAATTTTTTTTGAGGAAGTTGTTACATACCCCGTGGGTATCTTGTGACTGTGTTATGACCATGATTTATTTGAGTATCAGGTGAACATAATGTAATAGTCTTGTGATGGTGGGGTGATGTAATTTCCCGCCAGTGTGAGGTGACATGATGTACTTTTCCCGCCAGTGTGAGGTCATGTGATGGCCTGTTCCAACAGATATAAAATAGGAAAGTACTGCTGTGAAGCAGGATAGTTCGTTGTTTAATTCGTCGGTTACTCCAGCATGCTGCGTATTCATCTCAGGACGCAGTTTTGTTTAAAGTGGAGTTTTACTTTCTATCTTAAGTTGCAAAGTTTATTACCGACAGTTTCACCAAACTCTGCCAGTTTTGGTTTGATCTCCCTTTGCAATTCATTTGGAGAGTGAAGCATTTACCGTAGTACAGAAACCAGAAGGATCGAGTAAAGTTGGTGTCGTCGGCGATTTAATACAGGATCGACCTTATTGGATCTTCATTCACGAAATAGTAACCTGCATCAGAGATAACCTCTGCCGGTAAGAGCAGAAAGTGTTGGGGCAGTTTTATTCGCCAAGGAAAATGCGAGTTCCGTTAAGCCTTTTCAATTCCTTTTCAATCGAAGCAAGACGCCGAGAGTGAAAGGCTGAAGCATCGCTGAGGGAAGGTCGCTTTTCTATTCTTTAACTGATTGGGGAAAAGGGGCTCTACTGCGTAGGCGCCTGATGTAGCGCGCCAAGGTTTAAAAGGGAAACCGCCATATACATCAGCCATCGTTGTAGCGGCTATCGTCTTACCGGCCATCATAGGATTGGACTGGGTCGGAGTGGGACGGCTTTGGCTCAATCAGGATTCGGCAAGAAACAGGCAGAGGCAAGGTTAGGTTCCGGTAAGTTTCTGTTTTTCTTTTTTTTGGTTCAGACTAGAGAATATGCCAGACAGGATATTGAAATGCTCCTCTTGCAGGATGTGGAAAGTCAGGGAGACCTCCCGTGTCCCGGACAACGATACCTGCAAGAAGTGCATCCAGCTGTAGCTCCAAATAAACCGCGTTAGGGAGCTGGAGCTGGAGGACCTCCGAATAATTCGGGAGACTAAGCAGTTTATATATAGTAGCTTCCAGGAGGCAGTTACACCTAAGGAACAGGGTACAGGTAACTGGGTTACCGTCAGGCAAGGGAAGTGGAAAGGCGGGCTCTGTCGTGGGCACAGAACTGGAGAGTATGACATCGGTAGCAGAGCGAAGGGCGCTTAGTAGGCTACGGTCAATCATGGAAAACCCTGAAAATCCACTGCATAGCACCATCCAGAGACAGAGAAGCAGCTTCAGCGGCAGGTTGCTATCGATGCAATGCTCCTCAGACAGGATGAGGAGATCATTACTCCCCAATGCCATTCGGCTTTACAATTCAAACGCCAGGGGTAGGATATGTTAAAGTGCCGGGGTCAGGACTGAGCTTAAGTTACCATTCAATGTATTTCTTAGTAAACTATTTAAGAACTTTTTAAAAGCTATTTATTAATGCTTTTTGAGAGGGTGATTTTAGATGCATATTTATACTGAGTTAAGTATTATATGTAATTAGTTTTGCGACAATAAGTGTATGGGACATTGGAAAAATGTTCAATTTCCCCATGAGGATGAATAAAGTATCTATCTATCTATCATCTATCTACAGAGTTCCCCTGTGGCCAGTCCCCTCCAGAATATGTATACCGATTTGGATACTGTTGGGGGGGATAGCTTATCTGAGACAAGATGCGGCAGCCGGATCTCTGGCACTGAGTCTGGTTCTGCAGTGCAGAAGGGAGGGAGGAAGAAGAGGAGAGCGGTATTGATAGGGGACTCCATAGTCCGGGGTACAGACAGAAGATTCTGTGGTCGTAACAGAGACTCCCGGATGGTTCGTTGCCTCCCAGGTGTCAGGGTCAGGGATGTCTCTGATCGCGTGCACAGCATTCTGAAGTGAGAGGGTGATCAGCCAGATGTCGTGGTACACGTCGGTACCAATGACATAGGTAGAAAGAGTCAGGAGGTCCTGAAGAGTGAGTACAGCGAGCTTGGTAGGAAGTTGAAAAACAGGACCTCGAGGGTAGTAATCTCCGGATTGCTGCCTGTGCCACGTGCCGCTGAGGGTAAAAATATGATGCTCTGGCAGATGAACACGTGGCTGAGAAACTGGTGTGGGGGGCAGGGTTTCAGATTTCTAGATCATTGGGAACTCTTCTGGGGCAGGTGGGATCTGTACAAGAGAGACGGGTTAAACCTGAACTACAAGGGGAGCAATATACTTACAGGGAGGTTTGCTATTGTTATTGGGGAGGGTTTAAACTAGATTTGCAGGGGGATGGGAACCAGAGTGCCAGACTAGATAGTGGAATGGGGGTAAAAATAAATGATGTTAGTAGTTCATGCAAAATAATAAATAGTGAGTTTGTGTGTGGTGGTAACAATCTTCTGAGATGTGTATATTTCAATGCATGGAGTATTGTGGGAAAGGCAGATGAGCTGAGGGTCTGGATTGACACATGGAATTATGACATCATAGCCATTACTCAAACTTGGCTACAGGAGGGGCAGGACTGGTAGCTCAATGTTTCAGGGTTCCGATGCTTCAGACGTGATAGAGGTCGAGGGATGAAGGGTGGAGGGGGTGGCTTTTGCTAGTCAGGGAAAATATTACAGCAGTGCTTTGCAGGAAAGATTAGAGTGCTTGTCTACTGAGGCCATATGGGTGGAGCTGAGAAACAGGAACGGTATGACCACGTTAGTAGGGTTGTATTATAGACCACCCAATAGTAAGTGAGAAATGGAGGAGCAAATCTGCAGAGAGATAGCAGACAACTGCAGGAGGCAGAAAGTTGTGGATTGTACAGTATTTTAATTTTCCACACATTGATTGGGACTCCCATACTGTTAAAGGTCTAGATGGGTTAGAGTTTGTGAAATGTGTTCAAGAAAGTTTTCTAAGTCAATATATAGATGTACCAACTAGGGAGGATGCAATATAAGATCTCCTATTAGGAAATGAGTTAGGGCAGGTAACGGAAGTCTGTGTAGGGGAACACTTTGGTACCAGTGATCATAACATCATTAGTTTCAACTTTATCATGGATAAAGATCGATCTAGTCCTCGGATTGAAGTTCTAAACTGGAAAAAGGCCGAATTTGAAGAAATGAGAAAGGATCTAAAAAGCGTAGATTGGGACAGGTTTTCTCTGGCAAGGATTGAATTGGTAAGTGGGAGGCCTTCAAAGGGGAAATTTTGAGAGTGCGGAGTTTGTATGTTCCTGTCAGGGTTAAAGGCAAAAGAAGTAAGAATAAGGAACCTTGGTTCTCGAGGGATATTGGAACTCTGAAAAAGAAGAAGAAGAGAGAGATGTATAACATGTATAGGCAACAGGGAGGAAATAAGATGCTTGAGGAGTATAAAAAGCATAAGAAAATACTTAAGAAAGAAATCAGGAGGGCTAAAAGTAGTCATTAGGTTGCTTTGGCAGCTAGGGTGAAGGATAATCCTAAGAGCTTTTAAGGGTATGTTAAGAGCAAAAGGATAGTAAGGGATAAAATTGGTCTTTTTAAAGATCAGGGTGGTTGGCTATGTATGGAACCAAAAGAAATGGGAGAGATATTAAATGTTTTTTTGCATTTGTATTTACTAAGGAAACTGGAATGGAGTCTATGGAAACAAGGCAAACAAGTAGGGAGGTCATGGAAATTATATAGATTAAGGAGGAGGAGGTGCTTGCTGTCTTGAGGCAAATCAGAGTAGATAAATCCCCAGGACCTGATGGGGTATTCCCTCGGACCTTGAAGTAAGCTAGTGTTGAAATTGCAGTGGACCTGGCAGAAATACTTAAAATATCGACATCCACGGGTCATGTGCTGGAGGATTGGAGGATAGCTCATGTAGTTCCGTTGTTTAAAAAAGGCTCAAATAGTAAGCCGGGAAATTATAGGCCAGTAAGTTTGACATTGAGAGTAGGTAAATTATTGGAAGGAATACTAAGAGATAGGATCTAAAAGTATTTGGATAGACGGACTTATTAGAAGCAGTCAGCATGGCTGTGTGCGTGATAGGTCATGTTTAATCAATCTATTAGAGTTTTTCGAGGAAGTTACCAGGAAAGTGGATGAAGGGAAGGCAGTGGATGTTGTATACATGGAATTCAATAAGGCCTTTGACACGGTCCTGCATGGGAGATTGGTTAGGAAGATTCAGTCACTAGGTATTCATGGAGAAGTAGTAAATTGAATTAGACATTGGCTCAATGGAAGAAGCCAGAGAGTGGTAGTGGAGGATTGCTACTCTGAGTGGAGGCCTGTGACTAATGGTGTGCCACAGGGATCAGTGCTGAGCCCATTGTCAATTGTCATCTATATCAATGATCACGTTGATAATGTGGCAAATTGGATCAGCAAATTTGCTGATGATACAAATTTTGGAGGTGTAGTGCACAGTGAGAAAGTTTTTCAAAGCATGCATAGGGATTTCAACCAGTTGGAGGAATGGGCAGAAAAATTGTAGATGGAGTTTAATGCGGACAAGTGTGAAGTATTGCAATTTGGAAGGTCAAACCAAGGTAGAACATACAAGATGAATGGCAGGGCACTGAGGAGTGCAATAGAACAGAGAGATCTGGGAGTACAGATATATAATTCCCTAAAAGTGGTGTCACAAGTAGGTAGGGTTGTAAAGAGAGCTTTTGTTACTTTGGCCTTTATAAATCGAAGTATTGAGTGTAAGAGTTGGAATGTAATGGTGAGGTTGTATAAGACATCGGTGATACCGAATTTGGAGTATTGTGTGCAGTTTTGGTCACCTAATTACAGGAAGGATATTAATAAGGTTGAAAGAGTGCAGAGAAGGTTTACAAGGATGTTGCCGGGGACTTGAGAAACCGAGTTACAGAGAAAGGATGAATAGGTTAGGACTTTATTCCCTGGAGCATAGGTGAATGAGGGGTGATTTGATAGAGGTGTATAAAATTATGAGGGGTATAGATAGAGTGAATGCAAGCAGGCTTTTTCCACTGAGCCCAGGGGAGAAAAAAAACAAGGCCATGGGTTAGGGGTGAAGGGGGAAAAGCTTAAAGGGGACATTAGTGGAAGCTTCTTCACACAGAAAGTTGTGGGAGTGTGGAATGAGCTGCCAGATGAAGTGGTGAATGCGGGCTCACTTTCAATATTTAAGAAAAACTTGGACAGGTATATGGATGAGAGGGGTTTGGCGGTGCAGGTCAGTGGGACTAGACAGAAAAATAATTCGGCACAGTCAAGAAGGGTCAAAAGGCCTGTTTCTGTGCTGTAATGTTCTATGGTTTCTAAACCATTTTTATTTCTTTCATTGTGAGTCTTCCGGGCAAGGTATATTTCGACTGGGGACAGCAATAACATTACGTCGTCGAGGAATTCGTTACTTCAGGGAAGTCTCTCCTCTTTGACTGTATAAATCATTTGGACTTTCACATTTACCATCGAGTTGCCGTATAGCAGTTAACTTCCGGTTAACTTGCTCATTTGTTTACTTTTCATTTTATTGTTGAACAGAGTTAAATAAATATTTATTTGTTTATTAAAAACACCTGTCTCAATTCTATATTCATTGTTGCCGGAGACATACTGTAACAATAGTCGTAAAGTGTCGAATTCGAAAGCCCAAGTGATTTATACAGTCAGTGAGTAGAGACTTCCCTGAAACAAATGATTCCTTCGAAATATCGACTTTACTGCTGATTCCAGCCGGGAGATGCCTTGAAGGAAATAAAATGGCTTAAGGGAACTTATCTTTTTGCTGGAGGGTGAACACTACACAAACCTTCCTGAACTTGCAAGGTTTATGTCAGATGCAGACCACTATTCTGGAACGAAGAATCAATAACGTCAATCCTTTACAGAACCGCAGAACGCCACCAACTTTATTCAATGCTTCGGGTTCCCATACTTTGCTAAAGTCTTCACTTTCCAATACTAGAGGTAACAAAGGTGTACAAACAAAAACATGCAACGATTTGCGAAACTGCCCGCAATAACGTTTCCACCTTAAAATAGAAACTAAGACTCCACTTTAAAATGAATCTGCATCATGAGATGAATACACAGCAAAGCTAACCAACTAACTGTGTCACAACAGGGGTTTCCCCTTATATACCTGTTGGAACAGGCCATCATATAACCTCACACTGGCAGAATATTACGTCATATGATCTCACACTGGCGGGAAAGTTACATCACCCCGCCATCACAAGACAATTATATCATGCTCAGCAGATACTTAATTAAATCATGGTCATAAGACAGTCACAAGATACCCACGAGGTATGAAACACCTCCAAAGTATATCCTTTGATGTTCAACCCCCAACTATGGCTTTCTTTCAACCATGACTCAGTGATGCCCATAACATCATACCGACCAATCTCTAAATGCATCATGAGTTCACCCACCTTATTCTAAATGCAATGCACATTTAATTACAACACCTTCTGTCCTGTATTCTTCATCCTTTTATTTTTACCCTGTTTTTCCTTATTTTATACTTTTGTCCCAGAGCTGTTATTCGAATTTCTGACATTGCTTATGCCTATCATCGAGTATCTTTTTTAAAGGACAATTGTTAGTCCATTGAATTTTGTGAGCTGGAATGTAAAGGGAATGAGTCATCGTGTTAAAATAAGGAAGATGTTTTTGCATCTTAAACAGCGTAATGCCACAATTGACTTTCTGCAAGAAACACATATTCCTAGTTCTGATACTCTCGTCTCGTGTCAAGATAGGCGGAGCAGCACTTCCATTTTATTTTTCAGGCTAAAGCCAGGTGGGTCCCAATACTCATAAATCCAAATGTTCCCTTTGAGCTCCCTAACAAAACATCAGATACAAATGGTCATTTTATCATTGTCTCGGGGAAAATATAGAATACATTGTTAGTGTTGGCTAACTGATATGTTCCTAACTCTGATGATGGCCAGATTTTTGATCGTTTTTTATTCTCTCTATTGCCTGAGTTGAGTCTGTATTCTCTTATATTGGGTGGTGGCTTTGACTGTTGATTCGATCCAGTTTTGGATCGATCGAATGGAACTTCAAACTAAGTTTGAAGTTATTTCCACTCAACCAATTAAACGCTAACTTCAGGAAAGTAAGAGCTGGTTTTATATTCATGGTGATAAATCCAGTAAATTTTCAGTCAACCAATGAAGACGCTTCAAAGCTAAACAGCACATTACAGATATGTGAATGGGAAATGCAAACATTACCTTGAATCATTCTGAAATCAATGAAACATTTAGGAATTTTTATTCCCGACACTTTACTTCTGAATCTTTAAATGATAACATCTCGGCCAAGAATTTCTTAAATAGTCTAAATATTCCTACACTTTCTGCTGATCTCAAAGCAAATCTGAATGAGCCAATATCAGTAGACGAAATATCCTCAGTCATTTCTATACAGCAGACTGGTAAATCTCCTGGACCTGATGGGTTCTCTGTATAATCCTATAAATCATTTTCCTCAGTGCTTTCACCTCAAATAACTGGTTTTATCTGACTCGTTTAAACAAGGTAAGTTGCCAGCATCATTTAATGAGGTATGTATCCTTCTTTTAGCAAAAAGAGGCAAAGATCCAACAGACTTTTTTTTTCGTACAGGCCAAACCATTTGCTAAATGTTTATTTCAAAATTTTGGCTGATGTTTTGGCCCATGGATTGGAGAATATTCTACCCTTAATTGTTTCTGAAGAGCAAACTGGTTGTATTAAAAATTGTCTCCCTTTTCTCAATATACGGCATCTATTTAGTATCTTATATTCACCTTCAAATTGGGATTCCTGAATGTGTTATTTATTTAGACACTGAGAAAGAATTTGCTCGTGTGGACTGGAACAACCTGTTTATGGTTTTAGAAAAAAAATGATCTTGGACAAAGTTTTATTACATGTATTAAATTGTTATACTCCCATCCCACTGCCTCTGTCCTGTCTAACTCTCAGCAATCCGAACCTTTCAATCTTAAACATGGCACCCGGCAAGGGTGCCCTTTAATTCCGCTAGTTTTTGATCTGGCCATAGAGCCATTAGCAATTGTGTTCCATGGCAGTGCTGATCTGATGGGGAGTTGGAGGGGGGTGGGGGTGGTGGTTGTTGAGCACAAAGTATCTCTTCATGCTGATGATCTTTTAATTTTATATCATATCCAACTACCTCACTACCTCCAATGTTTTCGCTCCTTAACAAATTTAGCCAGTTTTCTGGATATAAATTAATTTGCATAAGAGTGAACTCTTTCCAATAAACAGAGAAGCACAAATATTAAAGTTTCACAACCTCCCTTTTAAAGTAGTGAATAATCAATTTACTTACCATGGCATTACAGTAACCAGGAACTATAGGCGCTTTCTTGGGGAAAAATTTACCAACCCCTTAAATCATTTAAAGCAGTGTCTAGTAGAGTGGTCCTCTCTGTCCATGTCCCTAATGGGTCGAATTAATGTCGTTAAAATGTATATCCTTCCTAAATTTTTATGCTTATTTCAATCTTTACCAGTTTTTCTTTCTAAAGCTTTCTTCGACTCATTAGATTCAATTATTTTGTCCTATTTATGGAAGGGCAAACGTCCCCAACTAAATAAAGCTCACCTTCAAAACCGTAAAAGTGTAGGGTGCTTGCTTAATTTCCGCTTATGTTACTGGGCAGCCAACATACACAGTCTTATCTTTTGGTCTTACTTTCATAATCAGTCTGACTGCCTGATATGGGTGGCAACGGAGTTGAACTCTAATAAGAATTTCTCTATTTTCACACTTCTTGGTACCGTACTTCCTTGTCATCCACCTAAACCTGTTGATCCTGTTATCAGGCACTCTTTGAGAATATGGGCTCAGTTTAGATGTATAATGGTCTTCACAGTTTCTCTCTCTCGAGTCCTATCCTAAATAATCATCTCTTTCAACCTTCTATGCATGATTTAACATTTCAACTCTGGCACAGAAAAGGGTGTTAGTGGCTTTGAAGATCTTTTTATAGACAACTACTTTGCATCTTTTGAACAACTGTCTACAAAGTTCAACATACCCAACATCACTTCCTTAGACATCTCCAAATTAGACATTGTATCATCCCTTTATTATCAAACTTCCCTGACGTATCCGAAAAAAATGGTGACTTCTTTTTTCGCATGATTCCATTGGGTAAAGCTTTAATATCTGCTATTTGAGATAAGTCAGTGGCTTTGAGGCGAGCCTCCTCGACAAAATTAAAACTGCCTGCGAGCAAGATTTAAATTTTCCTTTGTCCGATGATGTATGGGATTCAATTCTCAAGTCAGTTAATTGAACTTAGTTGTGTGCTCGCCATTGCTTGTTGAAGTTTAAGGTCGTACACAATACTCATTTGTCTAAACCCAAATTATTGTGTCTCTATCCAGACATTAGTCCTTGTTGCAATAAGTGTAAAGGGGGCAAGGCTTCCGTTATTCATATGTATTGAACTTACCCTGGCTTGGAGAAATGCTGTAGAGATGTCTTTCTAACTTTATCCCATATTCTTCATTACTATTGGGAACGTAATCCTCTGATTGCTCTCTTCGGCACCTCGGGAGAGGTTGACAGGCATCTGAGTCCGACTAAACATCGTACACTGTCTTTTGCCTCTTTTTTGGCCAGATGCGCATTCGTTCCTAGGTGGAGAGATGCTGCCCCACCCACTCATGCTCAATGGCTCAGCGACATTATGTCCTGCTTAGACCTTGAAAAGATTCATTATTCAGTTCTTAATTCAGACAAAAATGTCCAAAGACTGTGGGGACCTTTTCTTGAACACTTTCATAATTCCCCAATAGATTAAAGGTCCATCCTTTTTTCTCCTTACGTCCAACTTCTTTCAGTTAAGTTTTATGATTTTTGATGTGTAAACATATTATAGCCCAGTTAGTAGGCAATATAGCTTCTTTTTATAAATACAGATCTGTGGAGATAAAAGTTCTGATTAACTCTTCTATATATTGTAAGGTTGGCCTGAAGTCGGACAATGGAAGGTTGTCTAACTGGTAACTAACTATATATGATATTTATATATAGTTAGTTAAATGGTAACTAACTATATATGATTCTATCATGATTGCTATTTTAACTGTTATGAACTCTACATTTGATACCTTTGTTTTGCACTCTACAAACTTCTTCCTTACTGGAATTTTTTTCATTGTAAAATCTAATTTTAATTTTTTTTTATAAAGTTACCTCTGTTAGCAGCAAGTGTTGACGACTCGAAGAACTCAGGCTCAAAAAGTTGATGAAAGGGAATCTGACCTTCAAACACTGAGGCACATCAGAGAGGGGTTAGTTACCTGGATTCTCTGTTTCAGGAGGTAGTCACACCTATTAGATTAGCTGTGTCAAATTCAGTCTGTGCTCAGGGACAAGACAGTCTGATTTTGAGTGAGGCGAGTAGTGGGATCCAAGAGATCATGCTGGAGGAGCCTCAGCCCCTGAGCTTGTCCAACAGGTCTGAGATTCTTGTTCCCTATGTGGATGAGAGTGAGGGCTGTAGGAGGGATGAGAAAACTAACCGTGACACTGTAGTTCAGGGAGCCATCCAAGAGGCGGGAAAGAAAAAAATGTCGTGGTAATTAAGAATAGTATAGTTAGCAGAATGGAGCAGAGTTCTCTGTCGCGAGTATAAAGTGTCTTGAAGGCTGTTTTGCCTGCTTGGTGCCTGGGTTCGAGACATCTTATCTGACCTGAAGAGGATTTTGGAGTAGGAGGGGCAAGATGCAGTTGTCATGATCCATATGCGTACCAACGACATAGGTAGATTGAGGGAAGAGGTACTGTTGAGAGAATTTGAGCAGGTAATGACTAAATTAAAAACCAGAACCAAAAGGTGGTAATTTGTGGGTTACTACATGATCAACGTGCAAATTGGCATAGGGCCAAGAAGACTAGAGAGTTAAATGGGTGGCTCTCGGACTAGTGTGGGAGAAGTGGGTTTGAATTCATGGGAAATTGGCACCACTATTAGGGAAAGAGGGAGCTGTACCAATGGGATGGGCTCCACCTGAACCATGATGGTGGGGGGAGGTGTGGGAGGTTCCTGGATCCTAGTGAATTGCATAACTATGGCTGTGAATAGTGGTTTAAACTAGATAGTGGGGGGGGGGGTTCAACTGATTGGAGAAGTATGGATAAAGTAAAAAATAAAAAGTGTGATATAAATAAAAAACAAAAAATAGAAAGTGAAAAGGTAAGACTGGACTAAAGAAAAGTGATGTGCATAAGAGTAAAAGAATACAAGATTTTAAAAGCACGGTGAGTTTAAGGACAGTATTTGAATGCCTGCAGTGTTCAAAACAAGGTCAGTGAACTTATGGCACAAATCAGTACAAACGGTTATCTCACAAAACTAAATGATCCATGATTTCCAACTCAATTTCTCTCATTTCTCCACATCTTAATACTTTCCGAATGCCGTGAGTTCCAGTTTCTTGTGATAATCTCCTGCATGGAAATATGTTAAAAGTCGTCCTAAAGTTTATTTATCCATAGCCAGTGTTTCACCCTTAGTTGTGCTGCAAGCTACAACATCAAAACACCAACAAGCAGTTAATTGATATTAGCTTAGTTTCATAAATCCCTGCTGAATCAACCCAAATTCATTTTTTACTGATTTAATTTACTAACCTTAATTTACTGTTATTGATTCTTTCAAAACAGAATCTATTTTTTCCCATTTAGCGAAGCCAATCAAGCTTGACTAAGTTTCAATGGCTTCACTCTCTGCTGTTAAATTGTGCTCAGACATATGTATTTTATGTATTTATTTTATTTTGCGATACTGCATAAACAAATGTACAGATATCTGATGTGCAGGTACTTGGAACCATTTAGATGCAATGGAATTTTGATTATGAAGTCTTGATATCATCAGTCCTGCTGACTGTGACAGAATGTTTATCTCCCTGGATAAAAAGGCTAACATCCATTCGCCCTGCTGACCGCAATCTGATCCTGTTGCGAAAGCCTTCTGGACAGAAAGGGATTCACCTTTTCATTCGCTGAAATTAGCTGCAATTAAGGTCGGTCACCTATTTGCTTATTATCTGTAATTGCGCTGGATTGTGTCAGTGATGTGTCTCTTTCCTTTATTAATGAGGGTTTCTTTCCATACCTGTTTGCCACAGCAGTTCCATTAACACCAGCAGAGATTAGTAACACTTGAAGAAGGGAGGGTGAACTCGGTGAACAGTAGAGTGGAAGAGGAAAGCGATCCAGCAGAATATGGGATCAGATGTGTCGAATATTCCAGGATTGGGGAGGAACGTATTCTGGGCAGCTGACTATATACTTGCAGATGTGGACTGGCTGACACTGGATGACCGGATCTACTTTGCACTTGTGACTATTCAACAAATTTATCTTCCCATCCTTACTGTTGCTGCTGTTCCTGATGAGTCCCTCAATTCATTGACTAATTCCAAGGTGTGCTTAAATGCCTCAATCTTCCACAGGGGTATTCACCCTTCTTACTTGGTGTTTGTTACAGGTGTTAATGAAGAAATTTTTTGTGGTTCTAGGAAGTTACTTACTCACCACTGTAGCAGTGATTGGGTGCACCATTGGGTGTGGGTGTTTCAAAAAATCACCATTTTCAATTATCAAAACTGTTTTTTTTTATTGTGTTTTAGTTACTGACTTTTCAATATTTGGAAGTTTGTGGGCTATTTTCAGGGTATAAACTCTTGATTCCTGTTCGCTAACTCCACTCTCCACTGGATAATATCTGTCACTGAAGGAGAATGCTTTGTCAATCATTTTTCCTCTGGAAATTCAGCCTTTTCACATTTTCTACCTTACGAACAACTCTGACAGCCATCCAAGTCCATTCTGGACATGTCTATTGAACCTCTCCATCATGCCATAATATTTCCTTGGCATCTCTTGTTAAGAGGCTTGACAAAGAAGAACTCTTCGGAGAATCTGCTGCGTTATACAAATTTAGATCCAGTGGCATTAAACCCTTTTTATCAATTTTATCATTCTTAGCACATTAAGAAATGAATTTATCCTCTAAAGAGACACATTTCCCTATTTTTCCCTATAGTATTGTAAATGTTCCTGCCTTCCTCCATATTTCAACCACTCCCTCTGTATCTATCTCTCTTTCTCTTTCACTTTTCGACATATCTCTCCCGTCTTCCCTCGTTCTCTCCCTCCCTTGATCCTTCTGTCCCTTATTGCTCTCTCCTCCATTACTCCCTCCCTCCCTCAGTCAGACTAAGAAGGGGATAAGACACAGCACAGAGCTATCTTTTTTAACTGGCATTGAGTAGAAAGAGCTATCTCTTCAGGATCTCGCTCTCTCTTCTGTTCCAATGTCTTTTTTGTCTTCAATATCTGACTTTGCCATGAAATCAACTTGACAGATTACACCAAAAGCCCTTATGAACTGGAACTGCATAAAATATTATTATATTCTCTGAACAGAGGAATAACACAGTCCTTTATCCATTATAAAATCACTGGTCCCTCTTGTTCATTTTCTCTGAGTGTTTGTGGTGAATGTCGCTGACCTTGGTGCTGAAATGGATACAGCAGTCCAACCAGTGTTCACTGGCCTTAAAAATAATTCCTGGCATTTACAGACTTCCTGATATCTTTATGTGAATCTAATGACAAGGGATTGTTTTGCATTAAAGATGTAATTCAAAAATGAAAATAGAAAGAAATAGCACAGAAGCAGGTCCCATGGCCTACTATATTGTGCCAAACTAATTAAACTAGAAAGGAGATGTCTAACCAAATTAATCCCCTCTGTCTACACAACATCCATATCCATCTAATCTCATATATTCCGGTGTCTATCTAATAGTCTCTTTAATGCCTCTCTTCTACTGTACTTGTTTCCACTGTCACTCCTTGCAGCGCATTCCCAGCACTCACCACTTTTGTTAAAAATAAACACCCACACATCGCATTTAAGCTACCTCCTACAACTAATTTGCATGCCCCTGAGTATCAGTCATTTTGAGCCTGGGAGAATGATGCACATTTTCGGCTCTATCTATGCCTCTCATAATCTAGTAAATTTATTTTAGATCTCCACTTGGCCTCAACCACTCTAGACAGAACAACACAAGTCTGCCCATCCATTTTGTAATAGTGTAGGCCAGTTAATCCAGACAGTATCCTGGTAAGCCTCTTCTGCACCTCCTGCACCATTGCACATGCTTTCTATTATGGGGTGACTAGATCTGAATGCAATACTGCAAATGGGCCCTAATCAAAGTTTCATGAAATAAAGCAGAAAATGTTGGAAAGAATTGGATCTGCAGATTTGTCTGCAACACTGTGGGAAAGAAGAAGTGTCTTTGTTACAGGTTCATGAACTTGCATCAGAACCGGTAGGTCATATTTACTAAGGTATGCATGAATATGCGAGAGAAGGATTAATGAATGAGCAATCTGTTAAGGTGTACAAGGTGAATTCACAGATGGCAATCAAAATCCGTGAATGTTAAGGACATAACAGTTCAAATGGTGACCTGCTCAAGCTGATGATGAGTTTGATATGACTAGCATCAGAGTCTGAGGAGGGAGATCATAGTGAAGAAAGGTATTGAAATCCAGGGGGACTTAGATACAAGGTCAAGTTTGTCGAATAAACAGTCAAAGTAAATATATTTTCAATGTATGTGGATGTCACCATATACAAACTTGACATTCATTTTCATGTAGTAATTTACAGGAAAATTAAGAAATACAACACTATGAACGCTATACATAAACAAGAACACAACATAATGATGTGCAAAAGAAGAAAATAGTAGGAAAAAAAACATAAATAATACTGAGAATGTGAGTTGTAGAATCCCTCAAATTGAGTCTGCAGGTAGTATGGGTGCTGCCTTCTTGTGGTAATGCTCCTTGTAAGTACGTTCAATGATATCGATGACTTTGCCTGTGATGGATTGGGCAGTGTTCACCACTTTCTGTAGATATAACAGCAGCGATCATTGCACTTGCCTCATGTTCACATCACTTATACGGTAAAGAGGAGGAACACAATCAATGGAGGTGGGGTCGAAGTCCAAGGGTTGCCATGCAATGTCGTGGAACATGGCAGACTGGCCGACACCGAATAATTATCAAGAGATGAAATTTGAGCTTTTTCACCCACATTACCAAGTTCATTCTCTAACCGTTGGGACCTGGAAATGGGGCTGTCATCCCCACACTAGCAGAGGAGCAATAGACTGGAGAAGAAACTGGATGGATTTCCTCATATTAATCAGGGACACTAGCGGAAAGGCCAAGATGCCTGGCCTGTATCCAGACAAATTCAGAGTCGATGGGAAAGAATCAGGAGCAAAACATTGAATTGATTGTCCCTCCCCAATCAGAGTCAATGGATTATAGCTAATAGAAGGATCCCGGATGATTCTGTCAAAGCAACCCAAAGTCACTAGGGAATAACCAGTAGCAGGGACCTGGTAATTTCCCTCACACTTAACGCAGGGCTGAAACCCACTCATGGTCACTGGGTCATTAGCTAATGATCAGGGTGTAGATTGGTTATTCCATTGGAGTATACCAATGTCACTGGCAACATATAACGACATAAGATAGATCCGACAACACCACACACACTCGTGTTTAGTGCACAGCAAAGAGCAGGAAGGATTTGGGCTGATTTAACCGCCCACGTCATACGCAGGCCGGCTCCCCACACTCCCGCAATGACCCAGGATCACTGGGTAAAGGTCAAAAGATGAAGTATGCATTATTTCTCCTCGCGTCCATAGCTTTTGTTAAATAATCACGAGCACAAAACTGGACTAAGTCCCTCACATTTGCCCAAGGTCTTTGGGTGATGCTGAATCGCTGAAAAATGTACTCCTACTCAGACATCAGCGGACGGTACTTGAGCATGCTTGTCAGTGGCAACTTATGCTGATTACCTCGTTGATATTTATAACAACAGTTACACCATTATAATGCCCGGGTACATATCTTTAATGTTATGCTATAGCTATTTAATTTAGCAACTCTGTAACAGCAGTCTGTTCTGTGTTCAGCCTGTTTGGGTTATTGCTGAAGATAAGGGATGATTAGGAACGTATGCAATCCAATTATCGGAAGGTTTTCTTGGTGAGGGACAATGGGGTGATGGGTTTCTGTTCAGCAGGAGATAGAGAGAGAAGGCGCTGGGGAGAACAGATATTTTTTTTCATCGTATGCAGCGTGCTGTCTTTTATTTCATGGCACAAATTTGTAACAGGGAAGGAAATTACACAGCATCCACATATACCGGGTATGAGGCGGGTTCGGGGAGTGTTTTCCCCAGACTTACACAGACAAGAAAACCTGCTGCTTTCACAACTAAACGGTCTCAGTGAATCTGTTATCTTATTCTTTGTCCTCATGCGTAATACTCCTGTTTATTTCCCTCCACATAGTGAACATTGTGACGATTGCGATTCTATCCCGAGGGAAGTGCGGACTCTCCAAAGTTGTCACTCACAATCTGGTTGCCATGACAGTGGCTGACCTACTGGTCAGTTTTCTTGACCTGGTTTTGAGGCAGATTCCGGTTGTTTATAAGAAGTACTTCAGTTTCCTGTTTTCGCTCCGCATGTGTAACATCCAGGGTGCCATGATTTACCCAGCCACCGACAGTTCGGTTTGGTTTACCGTCGCTTTCACATTTGATCGATGTGTGGCCATTTTTTGCCAGAGACTGAAGAATAAATACTGCACTGAGAGAACGGCGGCAGTGGTCCTAGGGACAGTGACTGCTGTGAGCTGTTCAAAGAATATTTTCTGGTATTTTATGCACACAGGTATGTATTCTTTTGCTGACAACCCCAGATTTTGCGGGACAAGAAATGGTGTTGTGAGCTCTCCAGTCTGGGGTACAATTGCTATCCTCCATTACCTGTTCACCCCACTAGTCCCGTTTGTTCTGCATTTGCTGCTCATTGCAGTGACCATCAGGCACGTTTTGGTGGCCAGCAGAGCCCACAAGAGACTCCAACATCCCAGTATTGGGGAAACTCCCAGAGACCCAGAGATGGAGAGCCGCAGAAGATCCCCCATCCTATTGTTGGCCATTTCGGGGAACTTCATTTCCTTATGGGCATTGCTTGTTGTAAATTTTATATGGGCTCGACTAGCTTACTTGGTGCGGGAGATAGAAATTCCACCTTATTCATTGCAAGAGCTGGCCTACATGCTTCAGCTTCTTAGCTGCTGCACCAACGCGGCGCTTTACGTGATAACCCAGACTTTTTTTAGGAAACAACTGAAAGATATTGTGAAGTATCCTCTCTCTCTCATTATAAGACGCATCCAGTACCTTTGAGCGTCATGCAATCCACTGTCACTTTCTGCCTAACATGCGTGACACTCCCGCTGCCAGTGCCCCTCCCCTCCCCTTCAACACGCACTCCGTTCCACTTATACTTCGCCAGGACCTTGTCATCCACAGCTATCTATCAGATTCAGAGCGGATATTCTGCTGGGCTGCTGGTCAATGTTTCAGGCCGTGAGTCCTGCCGAAAGGTCTCGGCCTGAAACGGTGACTGCTCATCTCCACGGATGCTGCCCGACCTGCTGAGTTCCTCCAGCGTTTTCAACGTGTTGATTAGATTGTGCGTATTGCTCAGTACCTTGGGCAGCATGGTAGCATAAAAGTTAGCGTATTGCTTTTCTGTGCCAGTGACCTGGGTTCAAAGCCCCAACGCCACACACACACACAAACGGCAGCAAGGAATCGACACTCCATTTCTCCCACTTCAGCAAAAGAGCATCAACACCCTCCACCCACCTAGTAAGCAATAGTAAAGCCCTGCAAGAGACCATGAGCTGCAGTACAACAAAAATTTATCATTCACCCAACACTTTGACATGCCACAGGCTCTCTTTCTCTTCCTAATAAAGGGGAAGAGTAGAGTCACTTCTCTGCAAGGTGCTACTTCACTTAGATTAGCTAATTAATGTTTTTGACAGTTTAAGAAATGTTCTCAGTCTAGTTGGATGAACTGGTATGAGCCAATACATTGTATATTGCTCCAGATGCACAGAGTTAGAGAGGTTGGCCCGGCTAGGTCTTCACTCCTGGAGGGAGATGGGCTAAACACACGCTACTGGGGCTGGCTTTATGGACAATATAGTAGGCCTGGACTTCTTAGGCTAAAGGGCCTGTGCCAGTGCTGTATTGCTGTCTCGTTCTATTGTGACAATTTGATGGGATACTTCAACTAACACTTACTTTGCTGCTTTGCTCCCAAATGAACTATACAGTTGAAAGGCAAACAAGAGAAAATCTGCAGATGCTGGAGTACTGCCAAAGGGTTTTGGCCCGAAACGTCAACTTTAATGGCACTTGCACCAAAGCTAATTTCTATTTGCACCCTGCTTTCCCTAGCATGATACATTCTAGAGAATTTACCAACAACTTTCTCTACAGCTAATTGACATAAATTCTAAGATTCAGAGCACATTCATCATCTGACCAAGGCTCTGTACAACTGCAGAAAATCCTTTTTTGCTCCTATACTCAACTCCCCTTGTTATGAAGGACAAAATGACATTAGCTTTCTTCACTGCCTGCTGTACCTGCATGCTTACTTTCAGTGACTGATGAACAAGGACACGTAGATCTAATTGTACTTCCCCTTTTCCTAATTTTGTACCATTCGGATAGTAATCTGCCTTCCTGTTCTTGCCAGCAAAGTGGATAAACTCACATTTGGCCACATTAAACTGCAACTGCCATGCATCTGCCCACTCACCCAACCAGTTCAAGTCACCCTGCATTCTCATAACATACTCCTCACATGTCACACGGCCACCCAGATTTGTGTCATCTGCAAATTTGCTAATGTTACTTTTAATCCCTTCATATGACCCAATAATGTATATTGTAAACAGCTGCCGTCCCAGCACCGAGGCTTGTGATACCCCACTAGTCACTGCCTGCCATTCTGAAAGGGACTCGTTAACCCTATGCTTTGTTTCCTGTCGGCCAACCAATTTTCTATCCATGTCAGTCCCCTACCCCCAATACCATGTGCTCTAATTTTGCCCACTAATCTCCTCTGTGGGACCTTATCAAAGGCTTTCTGAAAGTCCAGGTACACTACATCCACTGGCTCTTCCTTGTCCATTTTCATCGTTACATCCTCAAAGAATTCCAGAAGATTAATCAAGCATGACTTGCCCTTCGTAAATCTATACTGACTGGGACTGATCCTGTTACTGATAACCAAATGTGCCACTATTTCATTTTTTACAATTGACTCCGGCATCTTCCCCACCACTGATGTCAGGGTTATAGACAGCCATGAGACAAAGAAAACCATGGAAAATATCAAACACCAAAAACGCATAAAAAAACTGAACAAATCTCCCAAGCAGCAAAACAAAGGTGTGAAATACACAGAGTAGGAAACACCAAGTCACGAAGTCATCAGTAGAGGCATATTCAGTTCAGTTTGATCTCACTATCTGTAGATCATAGAGTCAGTCCGCCCTCATTAACATTGCACAAAAAAAAGGAAGTGACAGAAATCAGGACACATCTAACATAAACTAGAGTGCAATCCACAAACCCAGTTGATTACACTTTGCTCAAGAAGAACGATTCCAGCAAGATTGAGTGAGAGGGAAAAAGACCATTCATCCACAGCCTTCTTCCTCCAAGAGTAGTGGACGAGAAGGAGAGAGAGAAACTGGTCTCGCGCTGGTAGACACCATTGAACTCTGCCTTCTGCTCTTGTCAATGATTTCAATCTTCCTTGAAGGTTTAATTGGTGAGGTCGGCAAGAAATAGAGTCAGACAAGGGCTAACACCCAGTCTGCAGGCCATACACTTTACCCGCTACCTCACTGAACCCCCACCGTGACAGCAAAGTACCTGATCGTTCAATCAGCCGAAAAACACACCACCAAACTGTGGATCACAGGCTCCAATCGTAGCGTAACCACGTCTGAAAGGAAAAGATTAAGTAACCATAGTGAAAGAAGTAGTTTCATGAACTGCTTGAAGGATGTTGCCCTTGGATGCGTTGTTCACTGGCACAATCTTCAATGATGAACACCAATCAGCTTCACCGGATGCAACTGTCTTCTTCATCCATTTGCAGTATTATTTCTTAAAGACACGTGCAAGAGTTTTACTGCTTCTTGAGTCTTTATATGCTTACGTGGGTTCTTTAAATATATGGGTTATTTACTTACAACATGTGTATATTTTGTCTTGTGCAGGGTATCTCACACACCATACATTGCAAGTCTTCTGGAAGTTGGAACTGAGAATTCTGGCCCTCAAAGATTGCGATTGTAAGGATTTCATCTGTCTTCTGCGGGGATGAAAGATATAGTCCTTTTCTGTCGTGTATTAAGATGAAACTTAAAGAAACAATTGTCAACAGACCAGTCACAGTCCCTGACCTACCTTTAATTCATGGAACTTGTTGGTAACAGCTTAATGAACGTACTTCCATCTTTAATGTCTTAACGATTTCACCTTTTTCACATTGAGCAACTATTGAAACTCAGAGGAAGTTGCCATGAGCAAATGAAAATATAGGAAAACATTACTTTGTGGGGGATCTTGGAGTCCAAGTTAATAGATCCTGGAAAGTGACCGCAAAGTTCAGATGGCTCCAAGATCAAATTCACAATCATGATTTTGAGTGACAGGGTTTTTGAGCTATTGCAGAGGTTGGGAGTGATCAAGAATAGTCATTGTAGCTTTACCAAAGAAACACATTAGTGGGGAAAGGCGTTAATTCTGGTTTAAGGTCTGTGACCAGTGGTGTCCATTAAGAATCTGTGCAATTATGGTCAATACATATACGGGAAGGAAGTGCCAAACAAATAATCCAGACAACCGTGCACTTAGAGAGGGTAAATGAAAGGGAAACAGTATACAGTAAAATTCTCTAGCCTTAAGGAATAATAAGGAAGCAGGAGAGGTTTGTCAACTGCAGATGGCAGACTACAACAAAGTTACCGGAAGGACTGAGCTCGCTGGATATAGTAACCTCATCTCATTTTTACGTATAAAATGAACACTTTGTAAACAGTGTATTAGAGGTCTCCCATCATCCTAGATGGGAGTGGAGATGAACTGTCCTTTTGCGAGTAATAAACGTGTGTGATAAACATCCTTTCAGTGTCGGTACTGTGTCTTTGAGAGACATGGTGGACAGAGACATGACACTTCCCTACCACTGACATAAAAGTCACCAATTTATTACTTACTTAAATATGAAACAACAACAGCTACTTGCCCATTTTCCAGGACCTTGCCTGGCTTAAGAAGACCCGGAGTTCTGTATCAAGAACCCAGTAATCTCACCTCCCTGTTCAGTAAAAATTTAGGATATATCCGATAAGGCTCTGGGAGTTTATCCACCGTGGTGTTTCGACACCTGCACCTTCTTCATCTCAAAATGTGCTTGCATATTTGTACATTCTGTACTGATCTCAGTACTCATGAGCAGGTCACCAAGCTTTTCTCAGCCAGCAATACAATAGATGCCCTTCCGAGCAGGCGGGAAATTGCACTGCATGTTAACAATTGGCGAGCTTGCTAAAAGAGGAGTTCTACTTTTGTGGATGTAAGGTAAATGGACTGGAGAAGCCAGAAACTGTAGGATACATAATGGCACATCAGACTCTACAGAAGTAGCTGTAAACCACATGACATAATGTAACTGAGATCACAGTACATAAAACACTGGCTAAGAATTCAATCTGTGACTCTTGCGTGCTGAGTGGGAATTCTTCCAATGAGTGACCAATAGTGGTAAGTTAAAACAGTGTCCGTATCTGACTAGTAGCAGTGAAACAGTTAAATCTGCAGTCAGAATAATGAAAGCAAACATTTCCAATAATACACATTATAAGCCCACGATATCGTGCCAACATTTTTACCTACGCTAAGATCAATCTGACCCCTCCTTTCCACATAGCCCTACATTTTTTTGTAATCCATGTCCTTGTCTAAAAGTTTATTATATTTCCGTCATATACTTGCATTTACCACCACAAACAATGGTATGTCACATGCTTTCACCACATTCTGTTTAAAGATAAATCTCTCCTCTTATCCACCGTAGACTTTTCTCCAATTGCGTTAAAATTGTGCCCCCTGTATTACTTATTTCCACCCTGGTGGAAAAAGTCTCTGACGATCCATTTGATCAATGCCTCTTATTGTCTTGTACACCTCTATCAAAACACCTCTGGAATTCCTTGCCAAAGAGAAAAGCCCTAGCTCACTTAATTTTTCCTTGTAAGATATGTTCTCTATCCAGCAGCAGCCTGGTACCTCATCTCTGCACACTCTCTAAAGCTTCCACATCCTTCTTCTATGAGGAGATCAGAACCATACACAATATTCCAATTGTGGTCTAACCAGGGCTTCATATGGTTACGTCATGGCCCATAAGCATCATTCCACAGCTGATGAAGACTAACACACCAAACACTTTTTAACAGCCCGCTCAACATACAAAGCAACATTAAGGGATCTATGGATATGGTCCACAAGATCCCTCAGTTCCTCCACACAATAAAGAACCCTGCCATGCACCCTAGAAACTGCCCCCAAATCCAACCTTCCAAAGTGAATTATTCCACACATTTCTGATTTGAATTCCATCCACCATTTCTCTGCCAGCTTTGCATTTTACCCGACCTCATTGTTACTTGCAACTACCTTCTACACTATTAATAACTCCACCAACCTTCATCTCATCTTCAAGCTTACTAACATACTCTTTCACTTCCTCATTCAAATCATTTATTAATATCATAAATAGCAGGGATCCCCGAGTAGATGCCTGCAGAAACCCTGCTGGTCAGCAACCTCAAGGCAGCATACACTACATCTACAATCACAGTTTTTTTTTGTTTCTCTCTTAATCCTTACAGTATTGCTGCTCATGCCATTTATCTGCCTACCCTGAGGAAGTATTAGGTACAATCTTTTCATTCTCTGGTACTCTTCCTGCCTCCTCCTAATGTAGTTTTAACCCTCCCGCATCGTAGCATGGAGCCTTACTGCCTGAATTTTGGTCCCCCTCCATTCCATCCATCCCTCTTGTACAGCCCACACCTATCTAAGAAGCAATTCCATGACACAAAATACTGAAACAGTGTACACAGCGCCAGTTCCTCATCCACACATCCTATGCTTCTATAGTTCTGTTCCTCCCCTCGCCCCACATTTTCATGTGACATTGGAAGTAATCCAGCGATTACTGCATGAGGTCCTCTTCTTTATTTCTCTGTTAACTCCATGTATTCACCTCATCCCTCTTTCTATTTCTGTCATTGATTCCAACATGTACCACAACCTCTGACTGCATACGTGCCCTCTTAAGAACATTCTGAGAAATCCCTGATCCTGAAGAATGAGAGCAGTACACCATCCCGGGAAAGAGCTGCTGTGGTTTCAGCACCAAAATATCAATTCCACAATCAATAACCATAACAGTACGCCTTCGGAATGTGGGAGGAAACCAGAATATCCTGGTAGGAACCCATACTCTTGTTGAGGAGAATGAACAAACTCCTTGCATACAGAGGCTGAAATTGAACCAGGGCCACTGGTGATGTAAACTGTTACTCTGTCTGCAACACTTACATGCTGTGCACTAACAGGATAATGAGGAAGTAAGGGGAATGTGTGTCATCATTAAGTCAGACCATAGATAGAATTATTGGAGGGAGATCATGGTACAACTTCATAAAGGTTGATCATAGCAGGAATATTTTGTGTAGTTCCAGTCGCTACATTAAAGGGAGGGTATGCTTGCAGAGCAGAGGGTGCCATTTTAAAGGTTCAAGGAAGTTCAAAGATTCATTTTATTGTCAATGCATGTATTAAATTGAACTGAACTGTTTTTTGATTTATTACATACAGCCGTCATGTACATGAGTAAAAATATTTACATTACATCTCCGTCTAAATATGCAATGTGCAATTTACAGTAATTTATAATAAATAGACTGTACAACAATATAACATAGAAATACGGTTGTGTCAGCATGAATTAATCAGTCTGATGGCCTGGTGGAAGAATCTGTCCCAGAGCATGTTTGCCCTGGCTTTTATGCTGTGGTACCGCTTCCCATCCCGGATGGTAGCAGCTGGCACAATTTCTGGTTGGGGTGACTCAAGTCTCCAATGATTGTCAGGCATTTTTTACACACCTGTCTTTGTAAATGTCCTGAATAGTGGAAAGGCCCATCTACAGAATTACTCTGCTGTCTGCACAACTCTCTAGAGGGTCTTGCGATTGAGGGAAGTACAGTTCCATGCCAGGCAGTGATGCAGCCTGTCAGAATGCTCTCAATTGTTCCCCTCTAGAAATTTCTTAGGATTTGGGGACCCATATCAAACTTCTTCAAATGTCTGAGGTGAAAGAGGTGCTGTTGTGCCTTTTGCACCTCACAGCAGGTATGTACGGAGCATTTGAGATCCTCAGTGATGTGTATGCTAAGGAACGTAAACCTGTTCACCCTCTCAATCCCAGATCAATTGATTGAAATAGGGGTAAGCCCGTCTTCATTTCCCCTGCATTCCAAAAGCAACTCTTTGTTTTTTGCGACATTGAGAGAGAGGTCGTTTTCTTCACACCCATGTGTCAGGGTACTGACTCTACTCTGTAGGACTCCTCTTCATTATTTGAGATTAGGCAAATCAGTGTACTTACATCTGATATTTCTCTACTCTAGATATGCATTAATCACATAATGATAAAGGGTCATGAAAGAAAAGACATCAGTTAACCAATTCCACCCACCCCCCACATGAAAAGTAACAATTTCAGTTATGAGGATAGGCTGGACAAGCTGTGCATATTTTCTTTAATGGGGGAAAGCTGATATGGGTTTTGACTGAGGCATACAATGTTATAAGGGGCATTATTAGAGTTTATGGTAATAAACAACTTCATCAGATCAAAATCCCACCCACATACACAGGTAAATGCATTTTAGATCAGATGTGCAAACTGTAACATTTTTGGAAAGTAAAACCCAGGAAGACTTTTTACAGTCAATGGCAGTGATCTGCAGAGTGTTGTAGAAAAAAGCAACTTTGGTGTGCAAGTATGTCTTTTGCTGAAAATGGGAGAAGAATTCTTTTGTCATGCTGGCAATCATAAGCCAGGGCAATGGTACAAATGTTGGGTGTCATGCACAATACTCTGGTTGTAGTGTTCTCGCTCAGGTGTAAGAGAACGCTGAACTAAACACCGAGGTAAACCGTAGTCAATGAAAACAGGATCGCAGTAAGGTTAACCATTTACTGTTCACTCTTCCACATTAACGTATGGTGAAAACTGTTGATAAAACAATACAAGATTTGTACAGTATTTGTTTCCTTCTTGATATCACATTTACATCGTAAATACTTGTAAAAGTAAACTACAACAACTACATTACATTAAAATGCAGCATAGTCAGAATCTACCTACGCCATTGACTGTTTTAAATACACTTCAACACAAACTATCCGCAACTCTTTAACTAACGAAAACATAAACCATATCAACCGTCATTACTTTTAACGGAATCAGCGTTAACATTTTAATTCAACATATCGATTATCTCATGAACTTACAGCGTTGCTTCATTATATTTCTAATGCGTAGAAAGACAACTTTTCTTGCGCTGATCTTGCACATGTGAGCCCCCTCCTTCCTGTTTCTCCAAACCGGTATTTTCCCACAAGACGCGGCGAAACCGGATGTGACGTCATTGCATGCCGCGATATATCACAGACAACGAATTTACTTTAAACAATCCTAACTTTAACTAAAAAATGCTAACAAACGAATTACTAAGCGAAAATATTATAAACTAAACAAATGCCATAAAGGCAACACCCTGGTGATGCCACACTTAGTGTATTTTGCTCAACTGTGGTCACCTTAGTATTGGAAAGATTTTATTCCACTGGTAAAGGTATAGAAAATACTTACAAGTATGTTTACAGGACTTGAATGACAGGGATATTGGAAGAGGTTGGAGAAAATTGGATTCCATGGAGTGCAGGACAATGACAGGTGATATTATAGATGTCTAAACAATCATGAGGGGCATAGAGCGAAGGTACTCTCTCATTTTTTGAAGGTTGGGAAATCAGGAATTTAAAGGGCAATAAGTTTAAGGGAGGAGGCAAAAGATGTCACATGAACTCAAAAAACAATAATTTTTAACACAGTGGTATCTATGGGGAAGTGGATGTCTGAGAAAGGGAGTAATAATGCTTTTAAATGACACACACAAAATGCTGGATGTTCTCAGTAGGACAGGCGGCGCCTATGGAAGAAAGTAGAGTTGACATTTCGGGCCGAATCCCTTCGGCAGGGCTAGAGAAAAAAATCTAGGAAGTTGATTGGTGAAAGAGACAGAAGGCCATGCAAGAAGAAAGTACGGTGGGTAGGGGAAGAGCACCACAGTGAGGTGATGGGTGGGCAAGGAGGTAACATGAGAGAGGGACAAAGGGATGGAAAATGGTGAATGGGGCTGGTGGAGGCATGACTGGAAGTTGAGAAATTGATATTCATGCCATCAATTTGGAGGCTACCCAAATGGAATATAAGCTGCTGTTCCTCCAACCAAAGTCTGGCCTTGTCCCGGCAGAGGAGGAGATCATGGATGGTCATATCGGATCCTTTCTGTTTTGTTGTTCTCCAACACTTACAAAAACAGTTGGAATGGGAATATTTAGAAGGATATGCATTAAACGCTGGCAAATAGGAGGAGCTTGGATCAGGATTAAGGTCAGCATGGGTTAGTTGAACCAAAGAGCAATTTCCAACTGAAATGATTCTACCCTCAATATCGGGATGTGAATCAGGTTAAGGTGAGGCTTTGGAGATTTTGAGAGTATCTGAAGAAGATTTTTCTTCACTCAGAGGATGGCTGCACACTAGAGGGCATTTTACCTGCGGGGTGGTTGAGGCAAGTTCTCTCACAATGGTGAAGCAGCATAATTATAAATATTTGAATCACTGGTGCATTGTAGGCTGAATCCAGGTACATAGGATTAGTGTGGATGCGGATTTGATGGTTGACATAGACATAATGCATCAAAGGGCCTGTTCCTGTGCTGAGTGACTCTGTGACTCTACGTACTTGCACTAAGTGTATTGGTGAAATCTCAGTTTACGTCAAGAACTCTTCCTGCAACTAAGCCAAAACTAATTTACATTATCGATTATATGCTGGATCTCTGTATAGACCTTCTGAGACAGGTATATACAGGCGCACAGCTTCCTCTGTAAAAAAGGCAATTGCATCTTATTACTGTGGTATATTAAACTGAAGTATCTTTTCAAAGTCAATATGGGTGATCAACATTTATCCACCTACTTTGCCATCTACCACACTGTCACCAGCTGTGTTAGGTATACTCCACAAAGGCTTTCAGCATCCTCGTTCGAGCTCCATTAATGCAAGCTTAGATAAAGTATCTCAAGAAACTGGTTTGTACTGATCTTCTGAATCAAGTCATGGGTATAAACGGCTCAAGCACATTACAAATCACAATCTCCCAAGACTAAATGATCCATTATTTCCAACTCGATTTTCTCTCATTTCACCACATCGCAGTTATATCTGAATATAGTTAAATCCTGTATCTTTTGATAATCTACTGTGTGGAAATATGTTGAAGGTCTTCCTAAAGTTTATTTAGTCATAGTCACTGTTTCACCCTTAGATGTGCTGCAAGCTACAACATCAAAACACCGGCAAGCAGTTTATCAATAGTAGCTCAGATTCATAAATCCTTTCTGAATCAACCTAATTCTGCTTTAATCACTATAACATACTGTTAAAAATTCATTCAGATCAGAATTTTTTTTTTTTCCGAATTCGTGAAGCCGGTAAAGCTTCTCTGTGTTTCAATAGCTTCAATCTCCGATATTAAGTTGTGTTGAGACATTTGCATTCTACTTATTTATTGTATTATTGAGACACAGAATGAAACAGGCCCTTCCAGCCCTTTGATCCATGCAACCCACAACCCCCAGTTTAACTCTAGCCTAAATCATAGGACAATTTACAATGACCAGTTAAACTGCTAATGCATATGTCTTTGGACTCTTGGAGGAAATCAGCACACCCAGTGGAAACCCATGGTTTCAAGGGAGAAAATACAGGTATTTGATTTGCAGGTACTGGGAACCATTTGACCATTGGAAGCAATGGAATTTTGATTATGTAAGTTTGATATGATTAGTCCTGCTGACAGTGACTGAATATTCTTCTCTCTGGATAGAAAGGCTGACATCCAATAGCCCTGCTGACTGTTCTCTGCTCCTTTTGCTAAACCCTTCTGCATATAAGAGATTCAGCTATTGTTCATTATCTTCAATTAAAGTCAGTCTCCAAGGAGCTGGGTTGCATCACTAATGTGTCTTTCTCCTGTATTAATGAGAGTTCCTTTCAATATATGTTTGCAACATCAGTAACAGCAGCTTCTCTAGAACCTGCAGAAATTTGTAGCACATGAAGGGGAGAGGGTGAACTCTGTGAATAGTAGAGTAGAACAGGACAGATATCCATCAGAAGATGGGAACAGATGTGCCGAATATTCCAGGAATGGGGAGAAATGTATTCTGGGCAGCTCACTATATTTTTGCAGATGCAGACTGGCTGACACTGGATGACCGGATCTACTATGCACTCGTGATTATTCAACAAATTTACCTTCCTATTCTTGCTATTGTTGCTGTTCCTGGTGAGTCTTTCAATCCGTAACTAACTCCAAGATATGGCTAACTAGCTCAGTCTTCGTGTAGGTCATTCTCCCTTTCTTATTTGTGTTACAGGTATTAATTAAGTAAACTCTTGCAGTTCTTTTAAGTTAATTGCACTCCACTGCTACGTTGGGTGTTTTAATTAAGTTATCTCAGCTATGAATTTGGATTGTGTTTTGGTGTCTGTCATTTCAATATTTGGAAGTTTGTTGACTATATTCAGGCTATAAACTCTTGATTCCTGTACACTAACTCCAGTCTCTCCTGTGGCTGAAGGAAACTGTTTTGCACTCTTTTTTTTCTGGAAATTTAGGCATTACACATTGTTTACATTAGCAACCACTCTGACAGCCATCCCATTCCATTCTGGACATGTACATTGTAAGTTTCCATTATGCTATCATCTTCCCCTGGCAGCTCTTATTAAAAGGCTTGATAAAGAAGAACTCCTGCCAGAATTTGCTGTGTTTTACAAATTTCGATCCAATCGTTTTTAACATTATTAACAATCTTTTGATTCTGAGCAGATTACAAAATGGACTCACCCCTTCAGGGAGACCCATTTCCCTATATGTTCTCTACAACTTCATAAATATAAATGTGCTGTTTCCCTGTATTCTGTCTCTCTCTCAACCTCTCTTTCTCTTTCATCTTTCCCTATATCTCTCCCTCCCTACCTATCTCCCTCCCTTGCTCCCTCCCTCATTCCCTCCATCCATCAGTGTGAAAAGGGGATAACACACAGCAGAGAATGGCACATAGCCAATTAAAAAAAAAAACTGCTATTGAATAGAAAAAAAACATCTCTTTGGTATCGCACTCCTTCTGTTTCAATGTCTTTGGTCTCCAATATTAGTGTTTGCCAAGGAATCAACTTGAATGATTACGACAAAGGCCCTTATGAACTGAAACTCAACATAAACTATCATTGCCCATCTCTGAACAGGGGAGACACAAAGTTCTTTATACCTTGTTAAACCTCTGGTCCCACTTGTTCACCCTCCTCTGCATCTTCTCTGAGTGTTTGATGTGATTGCAAAAGTCCTTGGCTCTGAAATGGATACAGCAGCCAAACAGTGTTCACCAGCTGTAAAAAATTCATCTGTCATTTACTTCCTGATGCGACTTGGGAATTTTATGTTCCCGGGATTGTTTTTGCATTAAGGACGTCATTCAAAAATATAACATGGAACCAAACAGCAAAAAAACAGGTCCCATGGGCCATTATGTTGTGCCAAACTAATTAAACTAAAATGTCTAACTGAACTAAATCTAATCTAATATATCTAACTAAACTGATCCCATCTGTCTGCACATCTATATGGCTCTAATCTAGTAGATTCATGTGCTATCTAATAGTGTCTTAAATGCCTCTCTACTGTTCTATTTGTTTCCACTGTCTCTCCTGGCGGTGCATTCAAGGCACTCACATATCTGATTCAAACTTACCCCTCCCACTGGATTTAAATGCCTTTGAGTATCAAATATTTTGAGCCTGGGAGAATGAGCCCAGTATCTACTCTATCTATACCTCCTATAATTTAGTAAATTTCAGTCAGACCTCCACTTAGCTCAACCATTGCAGAGAGAACAACCAAAGTTTGTTGATGCTTCTTCTAATAGTACAGGCCATCTAATCCATACAGCACACTGGTAAGCCTCTCCTCTTCTGCACCTCCTGCAGAGTTCCACATGCTTCCTATTATGGCGTGACCAGAACTGAATGTATACTCCAGATGAGGCCTAATCTGAATTTTATTTAAAAAAACAGAAAATGTTGGAAAGGATTGGAGCAGCAGATTGATATGAAGTAGTGTGGGAAAGAACCACTGTCTTTGTTACAGGTTCATGTACTGGCAGCAGAACAGGAGATCATGTTTACAAAGGCATAGATGAATAAGGGAGAGAAGGATTGAAGAGTGAGAAATCTCTTAAAGTGTACAACAAGGTGAAGTCAAAGATGGCATTCAAATTCAGGGAATGTTAAAGACATGACAGTTCAAATCGTGACCTGGTCAAGCTGATGATGTCACTAGGTCATCAGCTAATGACCAGGGTCAAGACAGGATATTTGATATGAGTATACTTTGGTCAGTGGCAATGTATAATGGCATAAGCTTGATCTGACAGCATCAACGTACTCAGGTTTAGTGCACGCACAACAAAGAGCAAGAAAGATTTGGACTGATTTCTCCTACTCCCTAATTCATAAACAGGCCCACTCACACACTCACATTAGTGACCCAAGTTCACGGGATAAAGTTCAAAAGAAGAAGCTGGCAACTGTTCTCCTCACAAGCCCATATCATTCATATGATAATTAGGAACACAAATCTGAACTGAGTCACTCACATTTGCCTAAGGTCTTTGGGTGAGGCTCAAGACCTCGACACCAGCCAAGGGTACTTGCATATTCTTGTCAGTGGAAACCTATACTGATTATCTGAAGTTGCTATTTATAGCCACAGAAAGTCAGGAACTACTTGAAAGTCAGGAACAGAAACTTTGGCCCTCTCCACTTCACCAGTCCAGTATCAGAGTACTGAGACTTGGCTGGTGAGACGGTCAACACTGACAGCACTGTGTTCCAGGATTTTGTTGTTTTCAATGTGATAAAAGGGAGGTAAGAGAGGGAAAATATCACAAGCTGAACTCAGAAAGAATATACTAGAGGACTCATTCACTGAGGTAGAATGGGCTGAGCTCAAAAATAGTAAAAGTAGAATCACTGTGATGAGATTTATCTATATCGTATGCCTTCTAAAAGTCTCTTGGGGACAGAGGAATGGAAATATTGGTTGATTATGGAATAATATAAAAGGCGGCTGTAGTAACGGTTAATTTAACTACTCTAACATTGACTGGGGCTTGCTTTGTGTCATAGGCTTAGATGGGGACAATATTTGTTCAAGAAACAGTCAACAGCTGGTCCAACAGGAGAAGCTATATTAGGCCTTGTTTGGGAAATTGTCCTTGCCAAGTGATTGGAGTTTCACTAGGATAGCATTTTAGGAACAGTGATCAAAGCTCCTTAGGTTTTTAGATAGTTATGAAAAAGGGTAAGTCTGAATTTTGGAGGGAAATGACAGTGCTATTATACAGGAACAAGACAATGTTAATAAGGAGCATTTATTATCAGCAAGTCCACATCTGACATGTGGGAGTCATTTGAATACCAACTGCTCAGAGCTGAGAACTGACATGTTGCAGTAAGGAGGAAGGGCAGGGATGGCAAGGTAAAGGAAAGTTAGATGCAAACAGAGGTTGTGCCTTTCATTAAGAGTAAAAGGCCACATAGTAAGATTTAAGAAGCTGAAATTGGCTTACGCACATAAATGGCTAGAGTGTTGTGACCAGAAGTGTTTCACATTTACATACATTACAGACCTCTACTGTCTGTGACAGATATAAATGTATTTGACATAAACATAGTGGGTGGGTTAATAAATTCACAGATGATTCAAAGATTAGAGGGATTGTGCAGAGTGTCAATGATTGCCAAAAGATACATATTAGTTGCAGATATGGACAGAGAAATATAGATAGATTTTCATCCAGCGAAATGTTGCATTCTGGAAGATCAAATGTTAAGGGAGAGTACACAGTTAATGGTAGGATCCTTAACAGAGATGATATACAGGGGATCTTGGGTTGTAATTCAAGAGCTCCCTTCATAGGTTCATAGAGTGGTAAAGAGGAGATATGGAATGCTTGCCTTCTCAGTCAAGCATTGAGATCAAGAAGCGGGATGTTACAGCTTTATAAATATTCAGCTGCGCTGCACCTTGAGTATTATATTAAGTTCTGATCACACCATCATAAGAAGAATATAACGGGTTTTGATCAGGTGCAGAAGAGGCTCACTCAGATGTTCCCTACATTGAAGCCATGTAATATAAAGAGAGTTTGTACAAGCTAAAGTTGTGCTCACTGGTGTGAAGACGTTTGTAAGATTATGAGAGACATAATCTCAAGAATCACAGGGTTGTTGAGTCAGATATGCTGTGAGATAGAACACCGAATTAGGAGATCCCACATAAAGTTATTCATCACCAATAAAAGTAAGGACATGATTGGTGAATTGAGGAAGATGAGTGAGAGGGAATATGCAGCAGATGTGACAGTCAGCAGCTTTAAATTTTAGGGCATCAATATAATAGGGGAAAAAAGGACATTTTTTTATCCTGACATTATCAGTGAATCTGTTATCAAATTCTTTGGCCTCATATATAATCCTCAATTTTATTTATCTCCCCATAGTGAACATTGTGATGATTGCGATTCTATCCCGGGGGAAGTGCGGACTCTCCAAAGTTGTCACTCACTACCTGGCTGCCATGGCAGCGGCAGATCTACTGGTCGTTTTCCTTGACCTGATTTTGAGGCAGATTCCGGTTATTTACAAGAAGTACTTCAGTTTTCTGTTTTCGCTGCGCATGTGTAACATCCAGGTGGCCATGATTTACGCAGCCACCGACTGTTCGGTTTGGTTTACCGTCGCTTTCACATTTGATCGATGTGTGGCCATTTGTTGCCAAAGGCTAAAGAATAAATACTGCACTGAGAGAACGGCGGCAGTGGTCCTGGGGACAGTGACCGCTGTGAGCTGTTCAAAGAATATTTTCTGGTATTTTATTCTCACAGGTCTGTATTCTTTTGCTGATAACCCTAGATTTTGCGGGACAAGAATGGTTTTCTTCGTTCTCCAGTCTGGGGAACAGTTGCTATCCTCCATTACCTGTTCACTCCCGTGCTCCCGTTTGTCGTGGTTCTGCTGCTCAACGCAGTGACCATCAGACACGTTTTGGTGGCCAGCAGAGCTCGCAAAAGGCTCCGATGTTCCAGCGCTGGGGAAACTCACAGGGACGCAGAGATGGAGAGCCGCAGAAAATCCCTCATCCTATTGTTGGCAATTTCCGGGAACTTCATTTCATTGTGGGCATTGTTTACAGTAAATTACATATGGTTCCAACTTTATTACCTGGTGCGGGGGATAGATTTTCCACCTTATTCAATGCAGGAGGTGGCCTACATGCTGCAGCTCCTTAGCTGCTGCACGAATACGGCTCTTTACGCTATAACCCAGTCGCTTTTTCGGGAGCAGCTGAAAGATATTGTGAAATATCCTCTCACTCTCATTATAAAATACACCCAGTTCCGAAGGAAGCCAAGCAATTCAGTGACTTGTTCTGCCTAACATGCCTGGTTTTCCTGCAACCTCCTCGCCTTTAAAACTTTCTCCGTTCCCCTGAAACTCGGCAAGGTCCGTGTCACACGCTGTTCCTACAGTTCATAACTCTCATCGACCAGATTCAGAGTGGATAATGTGCTAGGCTGCCTACCATGCTGTTTTTAAATCTTCTTTCCATTTAAATGCCATATTTCACAGATGGATAATTGCACTCTTCTGTTTAATACAAAACTACAAATTATTGCAAATATTCTAGATTAATAAAGGAATTTAAAATGTAAGAAACATAAACTTCCTCCAGTTAATTCAACAATTCCTTCTTTCTAATGCAAAAGTGCTTGAAGGATGACTTGAGGGAGGTATATAAAATATCGAAGGCATAGATATGGAACATAGTCTTTTTTCATGGTTGGGTATGAGCCAAGTGGAGGAAGGTGAGGGGAAGGAATTTAAAAGTGGATTGGAACGGTTTCAGCTGACCACTAAGAAGGGAACCAAGAAGAAAAAAGACATCGCTGAGAGGATAGCTGCGGGACGCCACAACATTTACAAAAAAAAAACACATGAATTGGTTAAGCTTCAAAGGCTATAGTCCAAGTGCTGGTAAGTGGTAATAGGATAGATAAGTATTTTATGGTCATCATAGACATTGGGTGGGGTGGGGAGAGAAAAATTGAGTCACACAGCGGTGTTACAGGCCCTATGATAAGATGGTCCAGCTGACTCTCTTTATTAGTTTGAGTATGACGGGTATATCCTATCAAACAATTAACCATATAACCATAAGACAATTACAGCTTTTAAGCAGGCCATCTCGGCCTTTCTAGTCCGTGCCGAACGCTTACTCTCACCTAGTCCCACCGACCTGCACACTGCCCATAACCCTCCATTCCTTTCCTGTCCATATACCTGTCCATTTTTTAAAAAATGACAATATCGAAGCTGCCTCTACGAACTTCTACTGGAAGCTCGTTCCACACAGCTACCACTCTCTGAATAAAGAAGTTCTCCGTCGTGTTACCCCTAAACTTTTGGCCCTTAACTCTCAACTCATGTCCTCTTGTTTAAATCTCCCCTATTCTCAATGGAAAAAGCCTATACACGTCAACTCTATCTATCCGCCTCATAATTTTAAATACCTTTATTAAGTCCTCCCTCAACCTTCTTCGCTCCAAAGAATAAAGACCTAACTTGTTCAACCTTTCTCTGTAACTTAGGTGCTGAAACCCAGGTAACATTCTAGTAAATATCTTCTGTACGCTCTCTATTTTGTTGACATCTTTCCTATAATTCGGTGACCAGAACTGTACACAATACTGCAAATTTGGCCTCACCAATGCAATTTTATCATTATAAATTTTAACAATACAATTAGCAAGTATACTGTATACATTATACAGTGCTTTCTCTGGGTTAACAACTTTATTGTACTTCATTGATTATTTCATCTATCTTCCTTGCCGTCTCAACAGGATTTGTGTGCTTTGCAAAATGGTGCCTTATAAAATCTTACCAGGTGTGAACAAAATAAGATTATGTTTCTACATTTCATTTCATTTTTACTAATACTACTCTATTATAAACTGTTCAAGCCTCAATAAATCATACTTGTACAGGTAAATCATTTTCTAACTTTTCTATTCCGCACCTCCTCCTGATCAAACTGTTGCAGGAAGCATACAATGTTCCTATTCAAACTGAAGGTGCCAATCTTTCAATTCCCAAAATCACATCAATTTAACTCTGTTGTTGCCACACAAATTTGACAGTTTCAGTTTGGTCAAAATTAAAACAAATAGCATCGTCCTATATCCTAACTCTATTTCAAGTACCACCAGATCAATAGGGACCAAAAACCAGAATGTATTTATTGCTCAGTACATTTGTCCTGGTATATTAGGCAGTATGGTATCATAATATTTAGCATAATGCTTTACAGTGCCAGTAACTTTGGTTCAATTTCCATCACTGTAAGTACATTCTCCCGTTGATGGCATGGGTTTCCTTTGGGTGCTCATGATTCTTCCAACGTTCCAAAGATATAGAGTTAGGGTTCGAGAGTTGTGAGCGTGTTATTTTGGCATTGGAAATATCGTGACACTAGCTGGAGTACCTCCAGCACATCCTTGGACTCTGTTAGTAATTGATACAAATAACACACACTGTATTCTTTGATATTTCATAGTGCATTTGAGAAATAAGTAAACCTCTGATAAAAAAATACAAACTAGTTCAATAGTTATATTTAATATCAGAGAATGTATGCAATATACAACCTGAAATTTTTATTCTTCATGGACATCTATGGAAACAGAAGAGTGCCACAAAGAATGAGTAACGGTAAAAGTGCTCGAACCCCAATGTTCCCCACAATCAGAAGCAATAGGAACGCATTGACCGTTCCCCTCCCCCATCTGCTTCCGCAGAAATACATCAACACCCTCCACCCACTAAACAAGGAATAACAAAGTTCCAAGAAAGATCATGATCTGCAGTAGAACAAAAGCTAATTGCATCCTGACAATTTGATAGACCACAGGCTTAACCTGTCCTTCATAAAGGAGCAAAGATGTGTCACTTCTCTGTGAGGTGTTAGTTCACTTCAATTAGATTAGCTAATATAATTTGTTTTGACAGTTTAAGGAATATTCTCAGTCCATTTGGGTAATTGTTATGAACTAATACATTGTGTATTGCTCCAGAGGCCTTGAGTTATGGAGGTTGGCCTGGTTAGGTCTTCACTCTTTGGAATTTAGGAGACTAAGGGACGATCATTTCTGCGGCAGTTTGAACGGGGCACGACCGCGCAAGCGCATAAAGGTCGGCCTCTGAGATCAGCGGGAGAGTTTAAAAAGTGATCAGATTAACGGAGCCAGCGATGGAGTAGAGGGAGACAGAGTAGGAAGGCTTTGGCTCGAGGAGCTTCTGCGAGCTGAGGGTGAGGACGAGCTTGCTTCCAGTCAGGTAAGGCCGGGTAAGCTCCTTTAATTATGTGGGTAATGGAGGCAGCAGTTAGGGCAGTTGAGAGCTCCGTTTGCAGTATGTGGGGAGCACAGTATGTGCAAGCACAGTTGTCCCTGATAACTACACCTGCAAAAGGTGCATCCAGCTGCAGCTCCTAACAAACCGAGTTAGGGAACTGGAGTTGGAGCTGGATGGACTTCGGATCATTCGGGAGGCAGAGGCAGAAATAAACAGGAGTTACAGGGAGATATTCACCCTTAAAAATCAGGAGACAAGTAGCTGGGACACTGTCAAGAGAGGGAAAGGGAATAGACAGTATGAGCAGAGCACCCCTGTGGCCGTTCCCATCAATAATAAGTATACCGTTTTGGATACTGTTGGTGGGGACGACCTACGAGGGAGAAGTTGCAGTGGTTGCGTCTCTGGCACCGAGACTGGACCCGCAGTTCAGAAGGGAAGGAGGGAAAAGAGGAGGGCAGTAGTGATAGGGGATTCCATATTTAGGGGGACAGATAGGAGGTTCTGTGGAAGAGATCGAGAATCCCGGATGCTAGGGTCCGCGATATCTCCGATCGAGTCCTTAGTATTCTGAAGAGGGAGGTTGAACAGCCAGATGTCGTATTCGATGTAGGGACCAATGATGTGTGTAGGAAGAAGGAGGAGGTCCTGCAAAGAGAATTTAGGGAGTTAGGTGCAAAGTTGAAGGATAAGACCTCCAGAGTTGCAATCTCAGGATTACTACCCTTGTCACGTGCTAGTGAGGCCAGAAATAGGAAGATAATGAGGGTAAATACGTAGCTAAGGAGTTGGTGTAGGAGGGAGGGCTTCACGTTTCTGGACAATTAGGCGTTGTTCCAGGGAAGGTGGGCCCTGTTCCCACGGGACGGGTCGCATCTGAACTGGAGGGGGAGCTAACATCCTCGCGGGAAGGTTTGCTAGTGCTGCTCCGGGGGGATTGAAACTAGCTTTGCACGGGGAGGGGAACCAGAGTGTTAGAGCAGATAGTGAGGTGGAGGAGGATAAAAGTCATGTGGGAGCTGCAAGTGTAGTGCATGGAGTAAAGCAAGATCTAGCATATAAAGAGGCTTTGAGGAAAGTGAAACAGAATAAAGGGTGTAAAGGTAGTACGGTAGAAGGGCTAAAGTGCGTGCACTTCAGTGCAAGAAGCATCAGGAACAAAGGTGATGAAATGAGATACATACTTAGAATTACGTTGTACTGGCCATTGCATAGACTTGGCTGGCACCAGGGCATGAATGGATTCTCAATATTCCTTGATTTCAGTGCTTCAAAAAGAATGGGTGGGAAGAGGGGGTGGCATTACCAGTCAGGGATACAATTACAGCTGCAGAAAGGGTGGGTAATGTAGCAGGATCCTCATTTGAGTCAGTACAGGTAGAAGTCACGACCAGGAAGGGAGCAGTTACTCTATTGGGAGTATTCTATAGGCCCCCTGGTAGCAGCAGAGATACCGAGGAGCAGGTTGGGAGAGAGATTTTCGAATGGTGCAGAAATAACAGGGTTGTTATCATGGTTGACTTTAACTTGTATAATATTGATCGGTACCTGACTAGTTCCAATGTTTTAGACTGGGCAAAGTTTGTCATGTGCGTCCGGGACAGATTCCTGTCACGGTATGTTGACAGGCCGACTGGGGGAATGCCATACTAGATCTAGTATTTGGTAACAAACCGGGTCAGGTCACAGATCTGTCAGTGGGTGAGCATCTGGGGGACAGTGACCACTGCTCCCTGTCCTTTAACATTATCATGGAAAAGGATAGAATCAGAGAGGACAGGATTTTTTTTTTTAATTGGGAAAGGGCAAATTATGAAGCTATAAGGCTAGAACTTGCGGGTGTGAATTGGGATAATGTTTTTGCAGGGAAATGTATAATGGACACGTGGTCGATGCTTAGTGATCTCTTGCAGGATATTAGGATAAATTTGTCCCAGTGAGGAAGATCAAGAATGCTAGGGTGAAAGAACCATGGGTGTCAATTGAGTTGGAGAAGCTTTGATGGAAGAAGGTAGCATACGTAAGGTTTAGGAAGCAAGAATCAGATGGGACTATTGAGGAATATAGGATAGAAAGAAAGGAGCTTAAGAAGGGGCAAGAAGGTGGCATGAGATGGCCTTGGTGAGTAGGGTAAAGGAAAACCCCAAGGCATTCTTCAATTATGTGAAGAACAAAAGGTTGACAGGAGTGAAAATAGGACCGATTAGAGATAAGGGATAGAAGATGTGCCTGGAGGCTGTGGAAGTGAGCGATGTCCTCAATGAATACTTCTCTTCGCTCTTTACTAATGAGAGGGAACTTGATGACAGTGAGGACAATATGAGTGAGGTTGATGTTCTGGAGCATGTTGATATTAAGGGGGAAGAGGTGTTGGAGTTGTTAAAATATATTAGGACGGATAAGTCCCCAGGTCCTGACAGAATATTCCTCAGGCTGCTCCAAGAGGCGAGGGAAGAGATTGCTGAGCCTCTGGCTAGGATCTTAATGTCCTCGCTGTCCACGGGAATGGTACTGGAGGATAGGAGGGAGGGGAAAGTTGTCCCCTTGTTCAAAAAAAAAACATAGTAGGGATAGTCCGGGTAATTGTAGACCAGTGAGGCTTACATCTGTGGTGGGAAAGCTGTTGGAAAAGATTCTTAGAGATAGAATCTATGGGCATTTAGAGAATCATGGTCTGATCAGGGGCAGTCAGCATGGCTTTGTGAAGGGCAGATTGTGTCTAACAAGCCTGATTGAGTTCTTTGAAGAGATAACCAGGCATATAGATGAGGGTAGTGCAGTGGATGTAATCTACATGGATTTTAGTAAGGTATTTGACAAGGTACCACACGGTAGGCTTATTCAGAAAGTCGGAAGGCATGGGATCCAGGGAGGTTTGGCCAGGTGGATTCAGAATTAGCTTGCCTGCAGAAGGCAGAGGGTCGTGGTAGAGGGAGTACATTTGGATTGGAGTGTCGTGACTAGTGGTGACCTACAAGGATTGGTTCTGAGAACTCTACTTTTCATGATCTTTATTAACGACGTGGATGTGGGGGTAAGAGGGTGGGTTATCAAGTTTGCATACGACACAAATGTTGATGGTGTTGTGGATAATGTTGAGAATTGTCGAAGATTGTAGAGAGACATTGATAGGATGCAGAAGTGGGCTGAGAATTGGTAGATGGAGTTCAACCCGGAGAAGTGTGAAGTGGTACACTTTGGAAGGATAAACTCCAAGGCAGAGTACAAAGTAAATGGCAGGACACTTGGTAGTGTGGAGAAGAGGGATCTGGAAGTACATGTCCACAGATCCCTGAAAGTTGCCTCACAGGCAGATAGTGTAGTTAAGAAAGCTTATGGGGTGTTAGCTTTGATAAGTCGAAGGATAGAGTTTAAGTGTCGTGGGGTAATGTTGCAGCTCTATAAAACTCTGGTTAGGCCACACTTGGAGTACTGTGTCCAGTTCTGGTCGCCTCACTATAGGAAGGATGTGGATGCACTGGAAAGGGTACAGAGGAGATTTACCAGAATGCTGCCTGGTTTTGAGAGTACTGCATGCTTTATGATCAGAGATTAAGGGAGCTAGGTCTTTACCCTCTGGAGAGAAGGAGTATGAGGGGAGACATGATAGAGGTATACAAGATATTAAGAGGAATAGATAGAGTGGTCAGCCAGCGCCTCCTCTCCAGGACACTAACTGTTCAATAAAAGAAGACATGGTTATAGGGTAAGGGGAGGAGAGTTCAAGGGGGATATTAGAGGAAGGTTTTTTACACAGAGAGTGGTTGGTATGTCGAATGCACTGCCTGAGTCAGTGGTGGAGGCAGATACACTAGTGAAATTTTAGAGACTACTAGACAGGTATATGGAGGAATTTGAGGTGGAGGGTTATTTGGGGGGCAGGGTTTAAAGGTCAGCACAAAAGTATAGGCCAAATGGCCTGTAATTTATTTTATTGTACTTTGTTCTCTGTTTGGTTCTTTGACGTAATAGATTTGTTTAAAATTATGAGAGACATAGATAAGCAAGATGGCAACAATATTTTCCCCAGGGTAGGGCAGTCCAAAAAGGAGCATCGATTTTGGATGTGAGGGAAATAATACTGAAAGGCCCTGAAGGAGCAACATTTCCATATAGACAGTGAGTAAATGGAATGTTCTGCCAGAGGAAGTGGGTGAAGCATAGATGATAACATCATTCACGGCATGGAGAGAAATAAGTGAACACAGGCTATTGGGACAGGGGTCATGGGCAATATGGTAAGCATGGACTCTTTTGGCAAAGGGGCCTATACCAATGTTGGATTGCACTCTGCCTCCATAATGACAATTCAATGGTTTGCTTCAGTGGACTCTTAATTCTGCTGCTTTGTTCTCAAATGAACTATGCAATGAAAATATTCATTTTGTCATTTAACACTGCCCAAATATTTGATTTTATACATCGAATCTAATGTTCTTTTGCATCTTGTTTTCCCTTGTTTAGATCTCAGAACTATGATATCTTCTAGCGTATTCACCAACTTTATTCTCTACAGGTAATTGACGTAAATTAAAAGATTAAAAGTAGATTTGTTGTCTAATTTTTTATGTAGTATACAGCCCTGAGATTCATATTCCCACAGACTGCCACAAGACAAAAATCTTGGAACCCATTCAAACAAATACATCAAACAACAATGTGCAAAACACTGATCAAATCACACAAAAATCAGAAAAAGTGAAAAACACAGAATACAAAACACAAAGTCATTGATCCAAGCATATTATGTTCAATTCAATGCAGTGCCAAATCTCTCAATATCTATGACTATCTGTGGCTTTCAACACTGGTAATGCAGGCCTGTACTGGATAACCAGGCATGATTTGTGGAGGGCTATTTCAAGGGCAAAGAGACTATTTTGAATGAGGTTGGAGGCGTTATCAGATGCACAGCAACTCTGAAAGGGGCTGCAAGGCAGTACTTCCTACAAAGCGAAACTGAATAGTTTGAATGGCAACGATGCTTGACTACCAGATGAACTCAAAGCCTTCTGTGCATGTTTTGAAAGAAAGAACAAAACTACAGCTGTGAAAATCGCTGCTGGACCGAATGATCCTGTGATCTCTTCTCACTTTCTGGACGCTTTCAACTACTCACCGCTACGGAGAGAAGTTTCCACTTGTTTCAGAAAGGCAACAGTTATATCAGTGACTAAGAAGAATAATGTGGGCGGCCTTAATAACTATCGCCCGGTAGAACTCACATCGACAGTAATGAAATGCTTTCGGAGGTTGACTGGATCCTTTACTTCCTAACCAGAGGACAACAGACTGTCCAGATTAGTGATAATGTATCCTCCTCACTGATGATCAACATTGGCACACCTCAGGGGTGTGTGCTTAGCCCACTGCTCTACTCTCTGTATACACATTACTTTGTGGCTAGGCATAGCTCAAATGTCATCTACAAATTTGCTAATGTTACAAATACTGTTGGTGGAATCGCAGGTGGTGACGAGAGGGTGGACAAGAATGTGATATGCCAGCTGGCGGAATGGTGTTGCAGGAACAACCTGGCACTCAACGTAGGTAAGCTGAAAGAGCTGATTGTGAACTTCAAGACAAAAAAGCACATACCAATCCTCATTGAGGGATCAGAAGTGGAGAGAGTGAGCAGCTTCAAGTTCCTCAGTGTTAAGTTCTCTGAAAGTCTACCCTGGTCCCAACATAGTCATAAAGACAGTGGCTATACTTCATTAGGAGTTTGAAGAGATTTGGTATGTCAAAGAATTACTCAAAATCTTGTATAGTTGTCCAGTGAAGACCATTCTGACAGGCTGCATCACTGTCTGGCATGGAGGGGCTAGTGCACAGAACCAAAAGACTCTGCAGAACGTTGTAAATCTAGTTAGTTCCACCTTGATCACTAGCCTATAAAGTACCAAATGATATCGTCAGGGAGTGGTGTCTTAGAAAGGCAGCATTCTTTATTGAGGATCTCCAGCACGCCATGGCATGCCTTTTTCTCACTGTTAACATCAGTCGGAGAAACAGAGGCCTGAAGGCATAAACTCAGCAATTCAGGAACAGTTTGTTCCTCTCAGCCATTTGATTCCTAAATGGACATTGAAGTTTTGGACACTAACTCATTTTTTTGATATGCAGCATTTCTGGGTTTTTTTTCCACATTTTATACAATCTATTCAATATACGTAATCGATTTACTTGTTTATTTATTTATTACTTGTTTATTTATTATCGGCCCGAAACATCGACAGTGCTTCTTCCTATAGATGCTGCCTGGCCTGCTGTGTTCCACCAGCATTTTGTGTGTGTTGTTTGAATTTCCAGCATCTGCAGTTTTCCTTGTGTTTGTTTCCCCATTTAGATAATGTTGGATTTTAAAAACTTCCTAATCATCCAACTTCCCATTCACTTTTATATCTTATATACCATTTCATTGGCTTTTATGCAGTCCTTAACTTCTCTTGTGAGCCATGGTTCCCTACCCCTGCCATATGAAAGCTGCTTCTTCTGTGGGACATATATATCCTGTGCCTTGTGAACAATTCCCGGAAACTTCAGACATGTCTGCTCTGCCATAAATTCAGTCATATTATGATCACTGGCTCCGGAGTTCCTTTACATTACATTCGCTAATAAGATTTGAGTTATTACACAACATCCAATCTAAGATAGCCTTTCCCTAAGTAGACTCATGTGCAAGCTACTGAAAAAAAGTCACCTCGTAGGAATACAACAAATTTCCTCTTCAATTTCGACACCAACCTGATTTTTCCAATCTCCTTGCATATTGAACTCCCGCTTTACAACTGTAACCTTACCTTTATTACATGCCTTTTCCAGTTCCCTTTGCAATCTCAATTCCACATCCTGGCTATTATTTGTAGACCTATATATGACACAGAATTTGTTTTCGATACTTGCAGTTTCTTAACTCCACGCACAAAGATTCAACATTCTCTGACCCTATGTCACCTCTTTCTAAGGATGTAATTCCATCTCTTACCAACAGAGCCACTTCTCTATCTATGCCTTCCTGCCAGTCCTTACGATACTGTTATGTGGTGGGCAACAATGAATATCGAATTGAGTCAGGTTTTATAAACAAACATAAACTTTTATTAAACATTGCTCAACAAAATTGAAAACTAAACAGAATCTAACTGTATACAGCAATTTAACAAACAGCCAGACTCTGGAATAGTTCTTAAAGTGATAAAGAGGTAAATTCGAATACCGTATTAAAGTGATAAATTAGAACACAGTCTTAAAGTGGTGAATTCGAAAGTCCAAGTGATTTATATAGTCAGTAAGGAGAGACTTCCCTGAAGCAAATGACTACTTCAAAGTATTGAGGTTACTGCTGATCCCAACCGAGAGATGCCTTCTCCAAAGGATTCACAACGAAGGAAATAAACCAGCTTAAAGGAACTGACCTCTTTGCTGGAGGGTGAATACTGCACAAAACTTCCTGATCTTGCAGGGTTTATCTCAGATGCAGGCCATTATTCCTGAACAAAGATTCAATAAGCTCGATCCTTTACAGAACCGCCGAATGACACCAACTTTACTCAATCCTTCAGGTTCCCATACTTTACTAAAGTCTTCACTCTCCAATACTAAAGTTAACAAAGTTGTACAAACAAAAACAGGCAACAATTGGCGAAACTGCCAGTAATAACGTTTCCATGTTAAAATAGAAAGGAAACTCCACTTTTAAATGAAACTGCGTCATGAGACGAATACGCAGCAAAGCTAAGGAATTAACTCACGAACTAGCTCACAACAGGGGTTTCCCCTTATATGCCTGTTGGAACATGCCATCACCTGACCTCACACTGGCCGGAAAATTACATCACAAGACAATTGCATCATGCTCACAAGATACTCAATTACAGCATGGTCATTAGACAATCACAAGATACCCACGGGGTATGTAACAACTCCCTCGAAAATGGGAAATTTTGGTCTGTTATGAGCAAACTTTTTAACAACTATTTACAAAAAAAAAACAAATGTATCAAATCTACAACATACACAATATACAGAGTATTATCATAGAGCACCTTACAAACTAATATACAGTAGGACTGTTACAAATGTTAAAATAACACTCCGTAAAAAAAAAAATTACATTGTACATTCAATATCTAGATAGACATTCAGCAATCACATTATTTTTGCCTTTAATATGAGTTGTCAAAATATTACTCTCCTGTAACAATGAACTCCAATTCAGTAACCTTCTATTTTTGTTTTTCATCTTACTGAAAAACACTAAAAGATTATGATCTTTGTAAACTTCGTGTGGTTTCTGCGTTGTACCAACATACACATCAAAATGCTGTAAAGCCAAAACAAGAGGGGATAATTACTTTTCTATGGTTGAATAATTTATTTGATGCTCATTAAATTTCTTAGAAAAGTAAGCTTCTGGATGACCAATCTCGTCACCCTCATTCCTTTGTAGTAATACTGTTCCTGCGGCTTCATCACTAGCATCTACAGCTAATGAAAATGTTTTTTTCAAAATTTGCTGCCCTGAACACAGGTTGATGACATCGCATCGTTTTCAGTTTCTCAAATGCCTCCTGACAAAGCAGTGTCCACGCAAACTTTTCATTTTTCCTCAGGATGTTAGTTAAGGGAAGGGCAATAAAAGCAAACTTTTTACAGATTTTTCGGTAATATCCTACCTTTCCCAAAAATCTTCGGAAAGTTTTGTTTAAACCAGTTGGAGTGGGTACCTCTAAAATTGCCTGAACTTTTGCCTGAACAGGAGTTAATTTCCCTTGACCCACAACATATCCAAGGTAGCTCACAGTGGCGTGAACAAACTCTCCTTAATCTAAGTTAATATTAAAGTTAGCTTTTGAAAGCCTTTCAAATAGTTTCTCCACCGCAGTAATATGTGTTTCCCAAGTATCATTTCCTGTAACTAAATCATCAATATAGGCATCTGTATCTTCAAACCCATGAATCAGAAAATTAATCATCCCCTGGAAAGTACATGGTGCATTCTTCATCCCAAAAGGAAGAACATTATATTCATATAATTCAGATGTGGTTACAAATGCAGAAATCTCTCTACCTCTATCTGTCAATGGAACACACCAATACCCTTTTAACAAATCAATCCTTGAAGTGAATTTTGCTTGTCCAACTTTGTCAACACAACCATCCACTCTAGGGATTGGATACGCATCAGATTTGTTACAGTATTCACCTTCCTGTAATCAGTTCAAAACCACATTGTACTGTCTGGCTTAGGCACCCTAACGCAAGGTGAACTCCAATTCAAATTAGAAGGTCTAATAATATTATTCTCAAACATATACTTAATTTCTTCTTCAGCAAGTTCACATTTTTCCATGTTCGTCTGATATGGATGTTGCTTTATGGGTTTGGCATCTCCAACATCTACATCATGTGAGGCTACTGTGGTTCTCTTAGGAACATCTGGAAATAAATCCCTAAATTTCAAAAATAACTGGTTCATCTGCTGCCTCTGCTCTGGCTGTAAATGAGGTAATTTCTCATCAATATTTTCAGAATTGTTGAGTTTGGTAATCTGGCAGAAATAATGTTGGGTTTAAAATGAATTTCAGATGAATCATCCAATAACTTCCTAGTCAGATCAGACTCATTATTATTGACTGCAACAGTCATATTAGTAGACTGTTTCTCATAATATGGTTTTATCATATTTATGTGACCAAACTGCTTTGGCCTTTTTCGATTGGGCATTTTTAAAACATAATCCACATCATTAACTTCAGACATAATTTCATAAGGATCATGAAATCTAGCTTGGAACGGATTCATTTGTACTGGGAAAAGAGCCAACACATTATCTTCAGGCTTAAATGACCTTATTGTAGCTTCTTTATCATACCAGTTTTTCATTTGATCCTGAGCCGATTTTAAATTTTCCCTGGCTAGGCGACAAGCTTTATGTAATCTATCCTTAAATTTTAAAACATAATCCAGCAAATAAGTGTGTACCTCTTTATCAATCCATTGTTTTTTTAATAAGGCAAAAGTTCCTCTAACTCTATGCCCAAATGCATGTTCAAACCGACTAAAACCTAATGATTCCTGTATTGACTCACGTACTGCAAATAGAAGTAGATATATGCACTCATCCTAATCATTTTCATTTTCTACACAATAGGTCCTAATCATAGTATGGAGGGTAGAATGAAACCTCTCCAAGGCTCCTTGCAATTCTGGATAGTATGCAGACGAAGTAATCTGCTTGGCTCCCAGGTTATAAACTATCTGTTGAAACAATCCAGACATAAAATTTCTACCTTGATCAGATTGTATTTACTGAGGCAACCCAAAATAAATAAAGAACTTTATAAGAGCCTTTATTACAGTTTTAGCTGTTATACTCCTAAGTGGTATTGCCTCTGGATGCCAGGACGCTGTGCACATTATGGTCAATAAATATTGATGGCCAGTTTTCGTTTTTGGCATTGGCCTACACAACCTATAATAGTTTTAGTAAATGGTTCACCAAATGCGATTGCAGTCAGGCCACTGGAGTAACTTGATTAGGTTTACACACAATTTGGCAAGTATGACACGTTCTACAAAATGTCACCACATCTTTTCTCAAACCAGGCAAGTAAAAATGCTCAAAAACCTTATTCACAGTTATTTTCACCCCTTGATGTCCACCCGAGGGCACACTATGAGCTAAAGTTAAAATTTCATTCCTATAAGCTTCAGGAACAACAAACTGGTGAACAACCTTCCATTCCTCGCTTGCAGGAAATGTAGGTGATCTCCACTTCTTCATAAACACTCCTTTCTCAAAATAATATCCTACTGGCACCTTTACAATGTTACTATCCGATAGAGATTGTTCCTTTAATTCTATAATCTCAGGGTCTCGACTCTACTCTGCTATCATCTATTTCCAAGACAGAGACAAATCTTCATCATCAGACTTACTCTAAGAATTTTGATCAAACAATGAAGGTAAGAAAGTTTCTGACACATCCTTAACAATTGAATCAAGAGTTGAACAGTAACAACCTCATCCCGCACATCAAGCTTTTTAGCCATTGCTTGAGTTACAACACGAAAGGAATCTGTGTTACAATTCATCCGTGGTTCCTCTGACTTTATTTTCAAATGCACTTCAGAAAAGACTTGTCTATCTGCTAAGTGATTCCCCAACTATAGAGAAACGTCATTCACAGGTAAGCTGGGTTGTAGACCAATTTTAATTGGTCCTGTTACTAATCGTGACCTTAAATTTACTCCATGCAAATGTACAGGCATAAGGGCACTTCGAACACCTCATATATTGTATACCGCACCAGTCTCAGATTCATCACTAAACTTTAACACACTGTCTAACATCAGCGATTGAGAAGCTCCCGTATCACTAAGGATTTTTATTGGCACTGGAGTGGATCCCTCTTTCAAAGATACGATTCGTTCAGTTATAAAATTATCATATCTCCTCTTAACTTCGTCAGACTCTGAAAAGGCTTCATTTGCACTTATCGAACCCTGTGGATTTATAGGTGTTTCAATACGTTGCACACAAGCATCTGGGACTGCTTCCTTCTGCTTCTTCTTCTTCAACCGGAAACGGTTATCTATTAGGTGACCAAGTTGTCTTTCTTCACGTGTTTCCCTTCATCCTTACCTTTCTCACTAAGTTCTGATTTATTTTCTGGTTTACCGTGACTCTGTGCTATTTTTCCTTTTAAAAGTTTTACCCTGAGGAAATTTATTCTTATGGATTGAAACATATTGATCAGCTAATTTAGCAGACTCATACTATGTAACAGTGTCCCTCTCACCTAAGTATGTTCTTACTTCAACAGGGATGCTCCTTTTAAATTCCTCCATTGAAATCAACTCTTTCAATTTATTATACTCCCCATTCAAATTTTTAGAGGAAACCGATCTCTCAAAACACACGGCTTTATCGTAGGCATATTCCACGGATTTCTTCAAATTTCGGAATCTTTCTCTATTATCTTTTGGAACCAGCTCATACACTTCCAGTATATGCTACTTCACAGTATCATGATCAAGTGCTTGCTCAGCAGTCAAAGCTGTATAATCTTGTTATGCCTTGCCTTTATTTACACTCTGTAACATCACTGGTCATTTAACTTTCAGCCACTCAGGAACCTCAGCAACAGTTTCAAACTGTTGGAAATATTTATCCACTTCTCTTTCATTAAATAGAGGAGCTAATATAACTTATTGACTAGCAACAAACAGTTTCCTAGCATCAGTGGACTGATTCTTGGACCTTAATTTTGTCATCACAAGTTCAAATTCCCTCTGTGTATTTGCAGCTTCTAACCGAGTTAGCTCCAAGTCAGCTTCCAATTGTTTCTGTTTTAACTCAGCTTCCATTCTAAGCATTTCTAACGCGTAACATTGCTCTAACTTCATTTGTTCGATTTGTAACTGCATTGCCAGGTTACCTATTGGAAACATATCTACACTGCTTCATCAGAATCACCCAACTCTACATAGTGCAACGCGATTTTGCTCTGAATTACAGGCTTTGTTGTAGCCATCGAAATTACTTTAAGTTCCAATGTGCTAGCAATCTCAGATATATCACTCTTTTTCACCTTCACTAGTAACTCCGGGTCTGGTGATTCCAGAGAGTTGTCAATATTCATTGCTGCCTAACACCACCCATAAGCCAATCAAACAAAAGAATCGATTATTTCTCTTTTCCAAATCAAAACCGATAAATAAGCAAGCACTTAAAATCAAAAACAGAATAGATCCTGGGCGAGCCCCAATTGTTATGATACGGCAACAATGAATATAGAATTGGAACAAGTTTTTAATAAACAAATAAACAATTGATTAAACTCTGCTCAATAAAAATGAAAAGTAATCAAACAACTAACTTAACCAGAAGTTAACTGCTATACGGCAACTCAAACAGTTCTTAAAGCGATAAATCCATACCCAGTTCTTAAAATGATGAATACGATAGTCCAAATGATTTATATGGTCAATTAGGAGAGAATTCCTGAAGTAACGAATTCCTCGAAGATGT